>NW_007732617.1:0-128817 GCF_000696425.1 Galeopterus variegatus
GGAGGTTTTGGTGATGGGACACAATAACTAACTACATTGTATATTGACAAAATAAAAATATAAAATAAAAATAAAAATAAAAAATAAAAAAAAGAAGCACATCAACATCAGAGATGTTAAAATATGAAAAAAATGTATTTTAATGTAGAATAAATACAACATATATTTGCTAGATGTGAATTGGAATTAAGATTTAATTCTGAACTACATTTTCTTGACGATTTTGTGACTCTGTTCAAAGATTAATGACCAATTAATCATAAATTGAGGAGGAGCTCCAGCAGAAGATTATTTGCTAACTGGGCATCTGAAAAGCAACATTTCAAACTTTTCTCCTCAATGTTCTCATTCCAGATGGTCCAGACACCGCTGACTTCGTTCAGTCTCCTTGGCAAGATGTCACATCCTTGAGCTGTAGTCTGTGGCTCAGTCGGGAAGGGGAGATGTCCTGGGTTCTGGGTTTGGCAACGTCTTCTTGGATGAGTTTAAGCTGCGAGACTCCCAGATGAGATCCCGCTGTTTTGCTCTCCACCCTGGGCCATATGTGTCACAGCTGGAGCCTCTTCTGCATCAGTCCCACAGTCTGGAGTGCGATGGTGTCATCAGACTCCTCTTCACTCTTGGCATGCATTGGCTGCTTTCTGGATGGCTGTGCAGAGCTTCTCAAACTTTTCCACACAGTGGCTCTGATGACCCCAGAGTGTGTGCAGAACCTGGAAGCCTGGGAGTCCAGCCCAAAGCAGCTGGCCCTAACTGAAAAATGTTTATGTCTCTCTTGATCCTAAACATTTATAGAAATTATGCATTTAATTTTGTATTGTTTGAATATGGATCTAGATAGTATTTCTTCAAAATCTTTAAGTAGAATGTTTCAGGAAGATGTGCCATAGGTATACCTTGTATGTAATCCACATACTGCTTAACTGAGGTTATTCGTAATCCACTTGGAGAGGAACAGAAAGGGACCTAGGAGAATCTGGGTTCAAATTCTGACTTTGTCACTTAAAAATTATGTGATCCTGGAGAGTTAATTAAACTCTCCAATATTCAGTTTCTTTGTAAAAGGGGAATTAAAAACATCAAATTAACATGATTATTATTATTATTTTTTTTCCTTTTTTTTGTCTTTTCTACTGACCGGTAACGGGATCGCAACCCTCGGTGTCGTGTCCGTACTGGGGACCGGCAATGGGCTCGCAACCCTCGGTGTTGCACCCGCACTGCGCTCAGCCAGTGAGCGGGAACCGGTCTCCACATGGGATCTGAACCCTTGGCGGGAGCGCATCTCCAGTGCGCCACCGGGCCGGCCCAACATGATTATTTTGAGGACAAAATAGTACACTTAGACTGTCTGTCACAGTCCTGGGGATGTGCTAGGTGCTCAAGAACAGCTACGTTCCCTTTACTCTGTTTCTTGCCTTTCTAAAGAAATTACTCCCTGCCCTGCCGCCCAGCCTCAGGCCTAGAGCAGGAGGACCAGATGGGATGTAGGTACCACCTAGTTCATCTACTGCCTCTGGCAAGCCTGCATTTCAAAGCACCCCAAAAGGATAGTGGTCTGATCTTATTGAAAAATACCCAGACAAGCAAAATGCTATCATTTGGTGACTCACTTCAGCTTGCTGAATTTGTTCTTTCGCCTGTTTGTCTATTCACGAAAAACATACATTAGACCTATATTATGCCAGGCACTGTGACAGGTCTCAGAAATATAAAAAGATATTTGACATAATTCCCCCCTTAAGATGCTCATACTACAGTAGGGGAAATCTGCAAAGAAACATTCGTAATGTCATGTAATTAACGCTACACCAAGAAATATCCATAGACTACTCCAGACCACACAGGATGGGTGCCTGCCAGGATATGGGAGGAGGTGGATGGCACAGAGGAGTATTAGAAATGCTTTGAAAGGGAGGGGACACATGACCTAGGTCCTGAGAAGCAAACCTAAGAAGGTAAAAAGGGTTTTTGAAATTTTATTTTAGGCAAAACCTCAGAGGGAGGGAGCATGATTTGGGAAAGTGAAAGTTGTTAAAAAAAGACTCAGCATAGATATCGTGAGGAATATTGAAGGGAATGAGGTGGTGGACAATAAACATATTGTCCAACTTACCATTCATTTGTTCATTCATTCTGTGATGTGAATTTGATATCTTCAGGTTGATGAGAGAAATATACATAATAGTAATGTATGTGAAAGTGCATTATAGACTATCGGGGACTTTCCTGTGCATTTGCTCATTCGATTCTCCCAGTGACCTGTGAGGTGAACATTTACTCTCATTTTACAGGCAAGGACACTGAGGAGCAGATTTGCTTGAGGATACCCAAGAGCTAAGCTGGGAATTGGTCTCATATTGGTTCAGTTCCAATTCCATGCTGCCTCTCTGGATTACACCGACAGCAAGATCAAGATTCCTTCTGCTTTCGAGAAGCTGTTGGGGTCTCTGGGTCATAGCAGGCACCTACAGGAGGAGAACAGAGTATGTCTTGGTTCATGTTCCCTCCCTGTCCTCTTCAGGACAAATCACTTGGCATGCCGTTGGAGGGGTGGGGGTTTATTTAGTTTCCCTGGATGTTTCTTTAAGGACATTAAGAGGAACCAGCCAATACTAATCTCAAACAGGATATCCTTTAGGGAAAACACTCCACACTAAATACAAATAAGAGATTTCAAACTGAACAATCGCAGACACTGAAGAATCACTTTAATTTAGTGCTTAATTTTTTTTTGTACGTGTATGTGTGTGTGTATGTAGTTAGTTTCAGAGTATCTCTTGGACTTTGGTGGACCACCCAGTAGGGATATCTGTGAATCCTTCTGCTGCTCTGCATAAATCTTGGTGAATGTATCTCCAGGATTCTCTCTTTTTCTTACATATGTTTATTTGTGCACGTATGCCTTTTTCTGTGTATTTCTTTATGTGCTGATGTCTCTTTCTATCTTTTTTTTTTTTTTTTTTTTTTTTTTTTTGTTGTTTTTTTTTTTTTTTTTTTTTGTTGTTTTTTTTTTTTTTTTTTTTTGTTGTTTTTTTTTTTTTTTTTTTTTGTTGTTTTTTTTTTTTTTTTTTTTTGTTGTTTTTTTTTTTTTTTTTTTTTGTTGTTTTTTTTTTTTTTTTTTTTTGTTGTTTTTTTTTTTTTTTTTTTTTGTTGTTTTTTTTTTTTTTTTTTTTTTTTTTTTGCAAAAGACCTTGATTCTGGAGTAGTCAGGTCTGTTAGGACACTTAAAAACAAGAAGGATTAATGAGCTCATTCACTCTAAATTCAGCCAGGACCACCCACAGTGAATTATGTGGGTCAGGACCGAATTTTCACTGGGGACAAATCTTCAGCAGATTTTGCTGTCCTCTTGGTTCAGTATTTCATCTCCACCATCTCTTGGCCATGAAAAGTAGGAATCTACTTCTGGAGTCTTCTCACCAAGGTTCAATCAGTGTCCCTGTAAGAAGAGGGAGTGACACTTCAGTCCCTTAAGCCTCTGTTGCATTTATGTTTGAAAATCCCTTTCCTGCCTACCAAGTGTTCTTCTGAATACTCCATTGTTATAGTTGTACTCACCACCCTTTCGAGGGATTTAATGGCTAAATCAGATCTTTTTTTTTCATGCCACGTTTCAAGGCGGACCCCAACCCTTATCTCAGCAACTGATCTTTCCCACTGAAAACCTGGTGCCAGTGTGTCCCAGAGCCCTCTCCGCCCCTGAGAGAGCACTTTAGAATAAACAAATTCAAATACCAAGAGGATATTTACAGCCACTGACCAAGCTCTCAATTTCCTTGGCTGGTCCTAGAGACAATGCACCTCTGCTTCAGCCTTCAATTGTACTGTCAGAAATTGATACGGGACCAAGATTGAGAAAATATTATGCTAAGCCAGTCAATAGGCAAACAAAACATTGTCTGCCATTTCTTTAGAGGATCAGGGGCTAACTGTTTGTTTGTTTTCACAATGATATCTTCAATCATCACAAATTTGGGGCCTTCCCTGACTAAACTTCCTGATCTACTTCCCAGGCCCTCATGGGAACCTGACTTTGGAGCAGGAAGAGCCCATGGCACCTAACGGGTTCACGCTCCCTGTGGCAGGGGACAAAGCCCTCCTCAGCAGGCTCCTGCCACACAGCCCCACCGTGCAAACTCACGAAACTCATGTTCAAGCAGATCTGAGTGGAAGCATCTCCTGTGCCCATGTAATACTCTTTAGGCCAAGTGCCCCCTAAGGGCCAATATTATCAACCAACTGATGCTGACAAATCTAAACCTCTGTATTTTGTTTCAAAGCCCTGGAGAAAGAGGCAATCAAATGTAGGGTATTCTTGAATTAGTTTCTTCTACTTTAGAAATTAATTCTTTTTCAAGAAGTTAACCATGTCTTAAGAATCCAACCTAGCTTTTAGAATCTTTGATCCACAATGAGGTCCTATTAAATTCTGCTTGATCCCCTCTCCTTTACAATTATGTTCATTTCCTGAAACCTCACACACAGGCATTCATACCTTCGTTCCTTTGGTTTTGTTTGTTGAACCTAGAATGCCTTTTCCCTTCTCTGCTTTGCAAAAGCCTACTCATCTCTTCATGCTTGACTTAAAAGGCCCTTCTTCAGGGCCAGCCCGGTGGCGCACTGGAGAGGATCCCATGCGGAGACCGGTTCCCGCTCACTGGCTGAGCGCGGTGCGGGCGCAACACTGAGGGTTGCGATCCTGTTACCGGTTAGTAAAAAAGACAAAAAGGAAAAATAAATAAATAAATAAAAGGCCCTTCTTCAATCCATCCCTTAGAATGTGTCCTACAAAGTCCTGAGCCTCCTCCCCTCTCTCTACATTTTCTTCGTCTTTTTTTTTTCAATTTGCTCTTCTACCACCACCTTTATTATATCTGGGGCTCTCCCTTAGGGCCGGGACTAGGGTCAGGCAAGTGAGGCATCTAGGGTGGAAGATGTAAGGAAATCTCACTTTCAAGGTGGGCACTTAAGAGTCTGAGCACTCGGCTGCTCACTTGCCCTGACCTCATCCTGGCTCTGCTCTCCATGAACAAATTCTCTTTCAAGAAAGACAGTTACAAATCACATAGACCTAAGTGTAAATGTACTGTCTAATATCCAAATCCTCTTTTTAAGGTGTTTTTCTTGACTTTTCATTCGAAGATGTTAGCTAATGACTGCTTACCTTGGCAGAAGATGACTCAGTAATCTTGAACTGCCCCCTACTTGTGACAAGCATGCTTTCCTTCTCACATTTTTACAATATGATCACATCACAATTTCGGGTTAGTCTATGTTTGCATTATCATCACCATTTAAACACTATAATAGTGGAATCTGTAGAATACAGTATTTACATTTCCTTCCTCTGTAGCTCTTTGTTTTTCTTAGAATGGAGGGTTTGGTTAACATTTTGTTTTTGCTTAATTTTTCACTTGCCCATCACTAATTGAAGCATAAATCAATGACGGAACAGCAAAACTCATTTCACTATGGTCAAAACACCAGGGAGCTTAGTCATTCCATCCCCTGCTGGGCCAGAGTCCACCACTCTCCAAAGCAGATCACTGGCTCTTGGGCTTCCTGCTCAGAAGACACGGTGGGATTTCCCTTCATTTTCCTCCTGGGAGTTCCTTCACATCTCTTGGTGCCAAGTCCCTGTGTCCCGAATCTCAGATTTTCTTTACTCTTGGCTTAGTCTGTCTTTTGACAGAAAAAATGTAAGAGACCTTACATGTAAAAAATAAACATCTTTATTCTCCCCTCCCACTTGATTAGATTGAATTGTATTGGGAATAGAATTCTGGGTTCAAAATAATTTTCCCAATAACTTTAAAGCATTGCTTCATTGTCTTCTAGCTTCTGGCACTGCTGTTAAGAAGTTTGATACCTGATATTTGTATGTGGCTTTTCCCTTCACCCTTTTCCTTCTCTTTGGAAGCTCTTTTCTTTATGCCTAGTGTTCTGAAATGTTGTGATGATATACCTTGGGATAGGTATTTTTTAATACATTGCATTGGGCACTCAGTATTTTGTTTTTCTTTTGGTTTAAATATGGAGATACAGTTCTGGGAATTTTTCTTGTACTATTATTTTAAAAGTTTCCTTCCTTCTATTGTTTTCTTTTTTTCTCCCTCATCTCTCTTTTTAAAATTCTTATCAGTCAAATGTTGGCCCTTGTTCCAGTTATCTATTGATATAAACCATCTCAAAACTAAGTGGCTTAAAACAGTAGCAATCATTTATTTTGCTCACAAATCTGCAATTCATGGCGGCTCACTGGCGATGGCTTCATCTCTGCTTTATGTGGCATCACTGGGGCCTCTGCACTGGGACTGGAGGATCTACTTCTGAGATGGTTCAGACAAAGGGCTGGCAAGTTGGTGCTGGTCATTGATTGAGGGCCTTGGTACCTTTCCACATGGTACTCTCCATGGGGCTACTTGAGCTTCCTCGGAGTATGGTGGCTGGCTTCTGGCATAGTATTACAGGAGGCCTGGATAGAAGTTGCAAGGTTGCTTATGACCTGGCCTCAGAAATCCCAGAATATCATGTCTACCAAATTCTAATGGGCAAGCAAGTCTCTAAGACTAGCTCTCTTTCAAGGGTGGAGAATTAGACTCTACCTCTCAATGGGAGGAGAAGCAAAGAATTTGTAATAACCATCTTTAACCTACCACAGCACACACTCCCCTAATTTTCATATGCTTCTCTCTTCTTTTTCTTTTTTTTCTTTTATTTTTCTATTTCTGACCTTCCTCCTAGAGTTTAGATTTCCTCAACTTTATTTTTCGGATCTTCAGTTGACTTTTAACAAAAAATTTAAAAAATCATATTATTCGATTTCCACAAACTCTTCTCTGAATTTGTGAGTTCTTGCTCTATGAATTATATATTTTTCTTATCTTCTGAGGATGGAAATTAGAGTCTGTTACCTTCAGTTTTCTTCTATTCCATGCAAGTTCCCCTTTTCTCCTGTTCTTCTTCAGTTTGTTTGATTTGATCTTTGACTGTTATGTTAGGGACTTTCCTCAAACATTTGGCATTCCTTAAGCAATGCATGTAGAAGCTGATGGGAACTCTGAGTGCACAGAGAGTGTGTTGACTGTTAGGCATCATTATATGGCGATATGCCTATGCTGGCTTTTTCATAAAATGTCAGTATCTGTAGGTGTTTCTTTCCTGAGGCCAGCTTGCTTCTGTGGAGGAGAAATATACAAATTCTGCTAGGCAGTATAATAAGATTGTCTGACCGATGTCTGGGAGCCACACATTAGAAGGGAGCTAATGGTTTTTCCACCCAGAATGTAGACATTCATTTTAATAGCCCTGTTCCTTGCATGACACTTTACTCTGCTCCTATCTGCACATAGTGTCCCCAGTTCAAAGCCTCTGTTGTTCACTTCCCCAGAGATCCAGCCGCCAATTTGCAGTCTGGGTTGGGGAGGAGCTCCTCTGGTTGCCCAGGAGTAAGATGGGGATGATGGGCACCAACCCATCCTGTTTTCAGGCTCACCCCTCACCTCTGCTCTCAGAGTTATCTGGGATCTTCAATTCCCAAGCCTTTCTAGAACTTCATGACCCCAAATCATCTTGTTTTATTTTGATTTCCCCTCAGTAGTCTTTGGTTTCATTTTCCTCTCTAGTAAGTCTGTAACCATGCAATTATCCATTTTCATCTTCAAACGTGCTGTTGACATTTAAAAAAATCTATTGTCTTTTTTTCGTTCTCTTTGTCTTTAGGAGTTTCCACTTTTTTCGCCCTTCACTATCATTTTACTGGGGTTTCGAGGGGGAGTGGAAGTAAATATCTTGAGTCTGCCATGTTTAACCAGAAATTCACTTGTGTTTTTTCCCCAGTGGGGAACAGTCAAGTGTTTCTTTTGAGATGAGAACAATTTCCTTCCAGATGACCCTGAGGAGATCCAAGGGGTAAACTGAAGACTCTTTCATTTCTGACCTGCAGGACAAGAGCTTACTTGGTAGGGCTAATCCAGACAGTGAGAAAGCAGCTAGTGGCCGTGGCTGCTGAGGAGCCTCTGCAGACCACACCTCACACAGAGACAGGCAGAGCCAGCTGTAGTCCAAGCTCCTGGCTGCTTGCAAACTCAAGGACCAAAGAAAACACACATTCAACATTGATTGGATAAATCACTAGGCCAAGAACTGACATGTGATGTATCTCACTTAATTCTTATAACAACCCTATAAGGTATGTGTTGTTATGACCTCCATTTTAGAGATAAAACATCAGCCACAGAAAGTTTCAGCACCTTTCCAAGGCTGCATGCCTGGTACATGGCAAAGCAGAGGAGGTCTGCTGTGGTCTTACTTAACTTTGCCTCCCAATTATATATCATCTATGAAGCAGGAATACAGTTACCTCTTTTGCCTGGGGACCATCACGTCTGGACCAGGAATTTTTGTCCCTGGCCTGAGTACTGAGGGGAGAAGAGACTTGTCAACTTTTTGAATATAAAACTAGGATATAAGGGAAGATGTTATGTTGGGCCATTGTAAGTTGGGTGAGGAGGATGAAAGATTGGAGTATGGAGAATGGGAATGGATAACAAATGTATCCCAATACAAAAATAAACTATGTGGATTAGGTTTTAATGAATAAATGTCTTTTACATGTAAGGCATTATGATAGGCACATGCAGACTTATTGTTTTGTTTAAATTTTGCAACAGTCTTAAGACAAAGGAAAGGTGAAACTTTTCTTACTTTTCAGAAGAAGGAGCTCATGGTCAGATTGGCTAAGACACCTATCCAAGCACAGAAAAACACAGAACTGGGAATCAAACTCAGAACCTCTAATCAGAATTAAGTCTAGTTCCCTTAAAAAGGGAAGATTATTGGAAAAATAAGAGCTGCTATGGAGATCTTTTATCACATGGTTTGGTAGCTATCAGGTCTTAGAATGATCTAAGTGGTAAAATTAATCCGATCAGGCTTTTATTAAATGTTGGCATTAGCCATATATCTTGAGCAAATGACTTCACCTCAGGTTTCTCACCTGTTAAATGCAGGTGATAACATCTTCTACACACAGACAACAAACAGAAAATACCCTGCAAGATGACAGGTGCATCACAAATTTCAATAAATGATAAATATTATTTATAGTCCTATGATCGGCCTATGTCTTTGGGCTAAAACATGCATCTACCTTTAAATGAATCCCTGGAGGCGGGATTCAAGCCCCTCCCTTGCAATATATAACTCAGTACTCTGTGACTTTGACCAGAGTCTTTGAGGGAAGAAGGAAGATAAATGATGGAAAGCATTTTGCAAAGTTGTTTTAACTCATGAGACATGGTCTCCTTCATGATCTACCCAGCTCTCAGGAGCTGTCTGTGTCCTCTTCTCCAGTTTCACCTTCATGTAGGATTATGCCACAAGTGATTTCTAGGGCCTGGTGAAGGTCTTATTGCTGATGAGCTAGGGCAGTGGGACTAAGCGGGTTCGAGCTATCTCGGGGTTTCTGGGGCTAGTGTAAGGAAGAAAGTCAAGAATGTCCTTGGTCTGTGCTTGGTAGAGGTAGAAGCTAGATTGTCCTCAGGTGAGGATAAGGGAAGCTCTGGCAGCCCAGAGGCTGATCAGAGCAGAGCAGCACAGCAGAGCAGATCTGTCGTTACTATGCATGCAAATCTCTCGGGGACTGTGTTACAAGCAGATTCTGATTCACAAGGTCAGGAGCAGGACTTAAGAATCTGCCTTTCCCATGAGCTTCCAGGGACTCCATGCTGCTGGTCCTGGGACCACAGTCTAAGTAGCAAGGGTTGAGGAAAAGTCAGAAGGTGTGGGTCTGAGTTACTAATTGTGGCACTTTTATCAAGCCACTTACCTCTCTGATTCTCAGATTCCTTACCTTTAAAATGGGGGAATATCACACTGAAGCAGATATTTAAAGGTATACATTGCTTTCAGTGTCTGTAAAGGTATTTGGGAAACTTTAATGCATCATTTAAATTTAAGTAGTTATTACTATTGTGTTTGTTTAATAAGCATATTATTCTGAATCCGGCAAACTCAATATGTGGCTTATAACTGAGTTCAGATCTCTAAGGGTTTAAAGAAACATGTTAATGGTTTAATTTTGGTTTTTAAAGCAAAAGCACCATTCCCTCTACTATTTAAGAAGTTTATGAAATTACAGTGGTCTTTGAGGTGTTGCTTCCTCTTAGTTTAAAATTCTGATTTTTACATAATGGAAATTATTTGATCAATCAGAATCCCTTGGAATCATCATTGGCAAACTCTACACCCACTTCCAACAGAACTCAAATAGCTTCAATGTATGGTCACTTGAAAATGGAGATGAGGAAAGGGCTGCCAGAGGATTGAAGAAAAACCTTTGTTATGAAGTAGAAAATGAACAAATAAAACTTAAAAAATTATGCCCATTATAAAAAAAGATAATGATTTTTAAGATCTTCATAAATTCTAAAGCAATTAAAAATGTCTTCTACATGACTATCAAGATAATATAATTCAGAAAAATCTCTGGTGTCAAAACTTAATAAATAATTTATACTGAATGGATTCAATTAGCATAATTCTGCTCTGAGCTTTCAGCTAATGTAATATAATAGTAACAGTAACAATAATAATTATTATAAAGCAACCTACAGCTAACCCAATTTGTAGAAACTACTTCCTACTGAAAACAGCTATAGGGCTTCTTGCCAAAATAGCTGTCCTCTGACTTTCCTGGAAGGCTTTTGAAAGAGGGGAGCTGTTCCGTTGCTGTTCCTTTCTATCCCAGGCCTTCCCATCCCCTTTGTGAAGCAGATACTTGGGTCCTCTCACAGCCTGTGCTTTGACTACAAGGCTATGTTTTGCTTTGTACACCTAATCACTCCTATGCTGTAGACACAGTATTTGTTTAGTTTCTCTAGCATCTCAGCTTCTCAGAAAAATAAAGTCAAAGGTGAGGGTAACCCTGTACCTAGGGAACAAGTTGTGAAAATCTAGTAGTGTTGCCACTCACTGTCTGAAAGAGGTAAGGACTCCCTGTGCTTGTGCTAAAACTAAAGCAATGTAGGTCATGTCCTACGTGGAAATCCATGGACTATGAGGTGCTGCTCAGCTGGGGCCAGCCAAGAAGACCCAGGCCAGTGGTTCTCAAAGTGTGGACCCTGGAAGAGCAATGTCAGCATCACCTGAGATCTTGCCAGAACTGTGAAATTTCAGGCCCTAACCCAGGTGTACTTTAGGAACTCTGGGGAAGGCACCTACAGTTTAGATCACACCCCAGGTGATTTTGATTCACAATAAAATTGGAGAACCACTGCCCAGACCAAAGGCTTCCACTCGAGCTAGAGCCACCTTGGCAACTTCTTTCCTCTGTATAGCTGCTGCCTACCCCACCCAAAGTCAAGAGAGGAAGAAGAGGAAGGAAGAGGTTAGGGAAAGGGCTGCGGGATGGGGAAGGAGACACAAGTTGGGGCATTTGCCAATTTTCATGGTGTAAATGTTCCTGCCATGTCTGATTTCGAGCTGCCAACATGCCCGTTGCTGGATGGGGCTGGGAGGAGATGCTACCAATTGGCTCTCACAACCTTGTTTTTTTTCACCAGGAAAAAATAAAAACAAACCAAAAAAAAAAACCCCTCTTCTCTCCAGCTCTCTCATCCATCATCCAATAATCTCATCTTTGCTTAGCCAGACACACTCATAGGAGAAAGGAAGAAAGTATTTTTAGTCGCATTCAGCAAAGACAATTTTTACTGGTTATACTCCTTACTTGGGTTTTTCTTTATGGACCTTCTTTTTCCCAGAGAATGAAGTATGATATAGTGAGGATAGTAGGGGGTAATCTGCACTTGGAATTAATTGATCTAGGGTCTAGCCTGGATTCTGTTATTAATTGGCTACACGACCTTGTTCAAATCACTTCGTGGTGATGGGATTCCTTTCTAGAATTTAAACAGCTGCCTTATAAGTTAAATCTCCTATGAGCCAGTCCCTTAGGGAAAAGGGACTCAAGTGTTTGCTGTAATATTCAAATTGAAAAAGTCAACTGATGGTAGGTGTGTTAGCTTTGGAACATGGCAGACCTATTTTGAATTCAGTCTCAGTCACTTAATACCATGTGACTAAGGAAAATCACTCAACTTCTGGGAAACTTACTTTTCTTACTAGTAGAATGCAATAAAAATACCTGCTTTATGTTTGAGTAATTATTACAGAAATGGTATGCAAAGTTAGAGCAAGCCCTCAATAAATGATAACAGCACCATGTTATTAAAGGATGATAAATACCAACTAAAGCAAATCAGAAAAGAGAAACTTAAAATAATAAAGAGGCTCAGAACCTTATAGTTTAGAGAAGACTCAAGATGGGCATGTTGTGGGTCCTCAAGTGTTTGAAGGAGTTAATCTTATTTTGCTTGGCCACCTACGGTAGAACTAGGAGCAATAGGAAGACTTCCAGGGAGACCAGTTGGGCTCAACATCATGAAGAACATCTCTCAATCATGGCTATTCAGAGGAACAACAGGCTGCATTTGAAAGTTATGAGGTCATTGTCACCTCACATGGTCATTCTTAGGTCTGAGCCTCTTGGACTTTAATGTGCATGTGAAACACCTTAGGATCTTGTTATAATGCATATTTAATTTGGCTGGGTCTGGCGTATACCGTGAGATTCTGCATTTCTTTTTTTTCTTTTCTTTTTTTTTTTTTTTTTTTGAGATTCTGGCATTTCTAAGAAGAACCTAGGTGATGCTGCTGGTGCTGGTGGATCCAATGACAGAGATGAATGGTTGAGCACATTTAGAGGAGCAAAGCCTTACATCATGCATTCTCAACAGGGGTGATATCTCCCACCAAGGGAATGAAAATTAATCAGGAAGGTGGCAAAATATCTTATTCTTTGCATATGTAAAGCACAGGCACAAATGTTGTACTTAAATAGATATACAGTATGTTTTTGGTATTACAATTTCATGGAAAGAAGTGATTAGCAAAAAATGCCTAACAGCTCCTGCAGGAGAAGGCTAATAATGAAAAAGAAGGTTGAGAATCACTGCACTGTGCAGATGAGTTAGCAGAGCCAGCCTCTCCTCGTCAGTGGTGTGAACAGGAGCTTGGTCTCCAACAAGCTATACTCTTCCCACCCTAGAGAGCAGCAGAGAACCCCCAGATGAGGGGATCACAGGGGTTCTACAATTAAACACCCAATTTTAAGCATGATTAAAAGCTTAATGGGAAGACAGTGGTTTTCATTCCCCCTTTATGCAGTCCCTTCCTGTCTTGTGAAGAACCCAGTCATTGGTAAAGAGGTCAACAGCTCTGCAAGGCTCATGGATAGTGTACTTTTCCATTAGGCCTGACTCCCAGAGGCCCAATGTGGTTTTCAGGCTCAGAGGAAGCTCAGATGCACAAATCAGGGATGATACCTCCAGAGTGAGGAAGTACCTCAGCAAAGAGTGACGCATTGGAGGGTTTCTACCCTGACCCTGCTGGGGAGTCAGTAAACCCCTACCCTGGTGTAGACAAGGCACTTAGGGACTCCTCAACTTTCCTTTTCTCTCCTGGCCTTGGTGGAATTTGTGGCACCCAAGATTTACTAACTGGTCCCTATCCTGAGGAGAAGAAACCTGGCACTCTTTAACTTCTAGTCAGTCCTAACATTGACCACTTGGGTGAACTTCTGAGTCTATCTCCTTTTCTACAAAATAGTGGTACTAATTGTAGGATTTCTGTAAGAGTTAACTGAGATAAGCACAAGGCACTGAGTTAGTCCAGTGTTAGATGCACTGTTCTTACTGTTTTCTTTGCTGTTATTGCCAGAATGATGGCTGGGTACACTCCATAAATATTTGAGTTACTGAATGACTGGGTGTAGCCTGTTTACTCCTGTTCCTCTGTCCTATTTACATTGTTCTTCTCTGAAGTTTACATGTGTTTCCTTAGGAAGCGGCTGCAGACGACATGGTCATGAAAGGTTACGTAAGTCACCTTGAGTTCTCTCTGCCACTCCCATGTCATCTCCAGCATTTCTGGAACTGCAGATGTACCTCTCAGCAGCCTGTCTAGTTGACACTTGTCTGATCTTACAAAGTCGATCATGGCTCATTTGAGCGAAAGGGTTTTCTTGATCACAGCATGATCCGTTTTCTTACTTTCTTCCTTTGGCATAGGCATACTCGTGATTTTCTATAAAGATCAAGGGGTACCTTATCTTCTGTCCTCTGTAGCACATTCTTTCCTGATATACTGTGTGACTTATTACTGTAACCAGACGTGGCATCAGAATACCTACAAGCTGCTTCTAATGAGTATATCCAGGGGTTGGCAAGCTTTTTTTGAAGAGCCAGGTAGTAAATATTTTAGACTTGCAGGCCATGTGACCTCTGATGCAATTATTGACCTCTGCTGTAGCAGTGCAAAAGCAGCTATAGGCAGTGGGCATGACTCTGTTCCAATTAAATTTCATTTTCAAAAACATGTGGTGGACCATATTCGGCTTGCAGGCCATAGTTTGCCAACCCTTGTTATATACTATTATCTGATTTTCAATTTCTAAACTATTTTTCCTTTTTCTTTATACTTCACTCCTAACTCTCCCTGTTTTGTCAAGTTGGTTATGTCTCCATTTTCTTCATGTCACAAAAAGCTGAAAGTTTGACTTCTCCTGATTAATAACTTGATTGCACCATTCACTATCAACAACTACCCCAACGCAGGATAGCTCCATCCTTGCCTTGGGGATTCAGTTTGAATATAAACTGCTTTCCTCCATTGGAATAAAGAATAGTGCTGGAAAGATTATACATGAATCTTCAGTCACACTTCTGGGGCTCAAGACTCAGTTCTCCCACTTTCTAGCCATGTGATCTTGGCAAATTATTTTATATCTGAGCCTCAGATTCCTCCCATGAAATGGGAATGACAACAAGGGTTGTTATAGAAAATAATATAAGGATATACATGTAAAGTATTTGGTACATAGGAAGCACTCAATTTATATTAACTATATGCAATTTATATTAACTACATACTCATAAATGACTTAGTGGGGCAGCATTCCTCAAGAGGTCTATTTTTATGTATTTGTTCTGTGTGGAAAAGTTTGCGTGGGGTCCCGGAGGCAGAGAATGGTGGTCTGGAGTGAAGTGGATCATATAGAGGCTTGCGTGGTCCATTACCAGCAGTTCCAGTTCATTCACTTTAAAAACATTTAGCTTTTATTATTCATTTCAGTAGATGAGACAATGAAATACAAATGGAACACAAAAGAGTTTTGGGTTTTTTTTGCTGCGGTCTCTGGGGCAGGGGAGACTGTATGCTCATTTCAGTGTTGCTGCCATTGATGAGGATAGATTGGGATATAATTTTGGCAAATACTGTCAGAGAAAGTTTATGAGTTAGTCAAGAAAATCAGTCTAATGCGACTTTATTTTATTTTATTTTTTTTTGTCCTTTTTGAGACCGGCTGCACCGCGCTCAGCCAGTGAGTGCTGTGAGTGCACCTCGTATAACTTCGTATAATGTATGCTATACGAAGTTATTACGGAGCTGTCTGTGTCCTCTTAGAAAATCAGTCTAATGCGACTTTATTTTATTTTATTTTTTTTTGTCCTTTTTGAGACCGGCTGCACCGCGCTCAGCCAGTGAGTGCTGTGAGTGCACCGGTCATCCCTATATAGGATCTGAACCCGCGGCGGGAGTGCTGCTGCGCTCCCAGTGCCGCACTCTCCCGAGTGCGCCACGGGCTCGGCCCAAACTCGACTTTATTTTTAATAGTTCTTTATTTCTTAGTTTGACCACTGTAGTGGTTTAAATATATGTCTGAAAATTTGACATGTCTTTCTTTAAAAGGTGAAATCCCAATCCCCTGGCCTTGAATGTGAGCTAGACTTAGTGAGCTGCATCTAGTGGATGAAGTTTGGCAGAAGTGATGCTCTGTGACTTACAGAACTATGTCCTAGAAAAGGATAGCTTCAGTCTGGCTTTATCTCTCTGCCTTGGATCACTTCCTCTGGGGAAGGCCAGCTCTCTTGTTGTGAGCACACTCAAGCCTAGGAGAGGGCATGTTGGGAAGAACTGAGGCCTTCCACCAACAGCCATTACCACCTTAGTACTCATTGAATGAGAGACTTGGAAATTGATTCTCCAGCCCAGTCACACCTTCCAATGACTACAACTTCTGCAAACATCTTGACTGCAACCTCTTGAGATACCATGAGCCAGAGCTTCCCAATTAAGTTTACAGACCAGGGGCCATGAAAACTTGGAAAGATAATATTCTAACCCACAAAGTTCTATAGTCATGTTTACTATTGTTTTAACCCTCAAGGTTTTGGAATAATTTGTTATGCAGTTATATATAACTGATATAGATTTTGATATTTGGAAATAGGGTGCTACCCCCCAAAAAATCTAAATGTGAGAATGGCTATGGAACAGCCAGTGAATGGAAGCTGGAAGGACCTCAAAGAAAGTGTCAGGGAAAGACTAAAGAGCTTTGAAGAGACTATTGGCAGACATCTAAGGGCCTTCAAAGAGGCTGATGGGTGAGGGATGAAAGCAAAGTGAAGAAAATGTTATTGGAAATTGGCGGAAAGAAGATGACTATTCTCTAGTGGCAGAAAGTTTAGCAACGTGGTCATCTGTGTCAATGTGAATAGTAGAAAACATACCCAATGATTTGGGTGATCCAGCTAAGGAGATTTACAAGAAGAGTATTGAAAGTGTTGCCTTGTTTCTTTTTGATGCTTATAGTTAAATGCTAAAAGAGATATTATAATTTTATATAAAGAGATAAACCAAAGGAAAGAATGATAAGCAAAAAGGGGCAGAACTTTTGCTAAAATGAAGATATGGTTTCTGGCAAAGATCAACTCTAGGGCACTGTTAGACAAACATCATCTAAGTATGAAGCTGAGGATGGAACTAAAGCATTCTTTAAGATCTCAAAAAAAAAAAAAAATCCAAGACACTTCCATCAAACAATAGTGTTTCTAAAGTTGTCGCTCCTCAGCAGCTTCATCAGAGTCAAAGGTAGAGAAGGGCTTATCCGGAAGAGATTTGTGAGTGTGCCCTTTGTCTAATGAAGTAAACTCCAATACAATTCACAGAAGACCCACAGCATTCATAAGAGAATTATGTTGTCACCAACACTTGTACGTGTCAACACTTGTCACCAGCTTGTACTGAAAGGGACATGGATAATGCAAAATTTTTAAAAAATCATTTGGACTTTATAACTTCTATGAGCAGGAAACATGCTGAGAAAACTAATCATCTGCAAACTTTAGCTATTTTTCAAGGAAGAAGGCGTCCAGAATCAAGAGTCCAAAGGACAGAGCCAAGAGCCATAAAGTATTATTCCCAGGCCTGGAGTCTAATGAAGGAACTGTGAACATGTGCCTTGATTGATTTCAGAATTGCTATGCATCAGATTCTCCTGCAAGCCTCCTTTTCCACCCTTTCATGAATGAGGGAGTCTATTACAATCATCCTATATCATCCTACTGTTGTGTGTTAAATGCAGGGAGGGGGAAGAAAACTTGTCTCAAGTTCACAGGTCTACAGATCAAAGGAACTAAACTTGAGGAGCTAAATTTGAGGAACCAGATTCAAGGGACCTCTTCTACATTAACACATGATTTAGATGACAAAACTTTGGACCTCAATGCTATAATGGAATGAAAATTTTAGAGGGCTTGAGAAGGTATTTTGTATGTGGAATGAAGGTAAATAATTTGTGGTCTGAGAGGAGACTGGGGAAATGGGTTTTAAAATGTGTCCAAAAATTTCTTTGACATGCCTGTCTTCATAACCGTGGGTCATAATTCTCCTCCCCTCTAATTTAAGCTGGTTTGGTCACTTGCTTCTAATGAACAGAACGTGGCAGATGTGTTGCTCTGATTTGCAAGGAAAGCTCATAGAAAAGAGAGATGGTGACTGGCTCTCTCTCTCCTGGGTCCCTTGTTCTGTCATATTGTGAAGACACTCAAGCAGCCTTTCGTAGAGGCTTTTCTGTGGAGAAACAGGCCTACTGACAACCAGCACCAATTTGCCAGCCATGTTGAGGATGCCACCTTGAAGGTAAGTCCTCCAGTCTCAGTCAAGCCTTCTCATGACTGAAGCCCTGTCCAGTCACAACTTCATTAGAGTATATCTTACATATCATAAAATTGAACCATTTCAGGTGTACAACTCAATGATTTTTTAGTAACTTTAATGAGTGATGCAATTATCACAGTTAATCAATTTAGAAATATTTTTATCCCCTCCATAATATTTCTTATGCCCATTTATAATTAATCCCCCTTCCCACCCAAGCCCTAAGCAACCATTAATCTACTTTCTGCCTCCATAAGTCTGCCTCTTCTGTACATTTCATATAAATGGAATAATAACGTGGTCACTTTGTCTGGTTTCTTTCGTTTAGCATAATGATTTTGAGGTTCATCCATGTTGTGTGTATCAGTAGTTTGTTTCTTTTTTCCTTTGCTGAATATTGTATTCTATTATATACGGATATGCTACATTTTATTTCACTAGTAGATGTTATTTGGGTTGTTTCCACTTTTTTGCTGTTATAAGTATTCATGTGCAAGTCTTTGTGTATACATGTTTTAGTTCTCTTGGGTGTACAACTAGGAATGGAATTGAATATTACAACTATGTTTAACTTTTTGAAGAACTTGAAAACCTTTTTCCATAGCAGCTGCACCATTTTATATTCCCAACAACAATGTGTGAGTGTTTTTATTGCTCCACATTCTTGTCAACATTTGTTATCGTCTGTCTTGTTTATTATATCTATGTTAGCAAGTGTGAAATGGTATCCCACTGTGGTTTCAATGTGCATTTCCCCAATGACTAATGATGTTGGGCATTTTTTTATGTGCGTATTAGCCACTTGTATATCTTCTTTGGTGAAATATCTGTTCACATCATTTGCCCTTTTTATAATTGGGTTGTTTGTTGTCTTCTTGTTGAGCTCTTAGAGTTGTTTGTAAATTCTTGATGCAAGTTCCTTATCAGATAAGTGTTTTGCAAATATGTTCTCTTAGTCTGTTGCCTGTGTTTTCATTTTCTAAACGGTGTCTTTTGAAGGGCTAAAGTTTTGAATTTTGATGTGGTCCAATTTATCCTTTCTTAAACTCTTTTTTTTTTTTTTTTTTTGTCTTTTGTCTTTTTCCGTGTCCGGCAACGGATCGCAACCCTCAGTGTTGCCCCCGCACCGGACCGGGGACCAGCAACGGGATCGCAACCCTCGGTGTTGCTCCCGCGCCTCGCTCAGCCAGTGAGCGGGAACCGGTCTGTATGTGGGATCCAAACCCTCGGGCGGGAGCGCCACCGTGCTTCCCAAGCAGCGCACTATCCAGTGCGCCACCGGGCCGGCCCTTAAACTCTTTTATAGACCATGTTTTTAGTGTTGTATCTATCAATTCTTTGCTTAACCTAATTTCCTAAAGATTTCCTTCTATATTTTCTTTTAAATATTTTATTGTTTTAGCTCTTACTTTTAAATCTATGATCTACTTTGAATTATCTTTTGTGTATTGTGTGAGGTGAGGGTCTAAGTTCAGTTTTCCCAGCACCGTTTTTTGAACAAACTATTCTTTCCCCAATGAACTGCCTTGTCTCCTTGTCAAAGATCAGTTGGCTCTAAATCTAAATATTTTTATCCGGTAGTGTACCACAGTGTTCTTGATAACTATAGCTTTATATGGTAAGTTTTGAAATCAGGATGTGAAATTCCTCCAACTTTGTTCTTTTTCAAATTGTTTTATCTGTTCTAGGTATTTTGCATTTCCACATACATTATAGAATCTACTTGTCAACCTGCCAAATATTTTGACAGCCATTTCCTGGGAGACCCTGAGTCAGCACTGCTCAGCTAAGCCAGTTCTGGATCCCTGACCTGCAGAAACTGTCAGGGATAATAATAAGAAATGTTTGTTCTTATTTTAAGCTACAAACTTTTTGGTAATTTGCTTCACAATAACATGACTAATATGACCACCCAACTCTACTTCGCATGTCTCTGCATGACATTTGGTGCCTCTAAAAATCATGCTGCTCTCAGATTTGAAGATTTACTACTGAGGAAAAGAAAAAAAAAAAACATGGCAGGGGAGCAAGAGAGCTAGGCAGAAGAGGGAGGAAGGAGAAACAGGGAATATTTCAAGCAGTGGTGGTCAGCAAACCATAGCCTGAGGGCCAAATCTGTCTCAGAGTCAATTTAAGAATGCTCTTTATATTTTTAAAGCGTTGTGACTCTTTACAGAAAAAGCTTGCTGACCCCTGGTCTAGAGCACTGTAAAAGGGTCTGGACTGAAGATAAGGAAGGTGGAGTCATCAGCATCTAGATAATATTGCAAGCTATGGGAAGGGATAGTTTGATATTTAGATCTAAGGCTTGGTTCCTACGTCCCTCACTGCTGGGAAGCCCTTGGCTGCCGCAGGGGAAGTATTAGAGATCTAAGTGTCTACCTACCCCAGAGATAAGAGGAACCCATAATGACCTATACCCACTCCTGGTAGGCTGAGAGTCCTACTAGCACTGGGTAAGACTTAGGCTATTGTGGGAAAAGCTTCTGTGGCTCTTCAAGGTGTAGAGGCCTGTACCTACCAAGACTTGGGCAAGTGAAGACTTCCAAGGGATACCCCCTCCCAGCTGGCTGTTGGCTCTGCCTCCCTCTCCCCTTCCCTTCCAAGGCCAGGTCTTGGGCTTGCATCCTCCAAGGAAGCTGGAAATAAGGGCCTGTGGTACTTAAAGGCATTTGGATTTATTCCTTCAAAGTCCAAGGATAAAAGAGGACACCCACTTGAGGCCTCTTTCCCTCCAAGTTGACTGTCTCTTCTGAACCAGAATTACTGTAATAACTGAAAGTACTTAAACGGCCCCTGACAATGTCTGTGTGCATTACTGTATAAGTCCTCAGGACCTGAAGAGCAAGAGTGCTCTATTTGCCAGATGCCCCATTCTGTGGATTCACCTGCCATTAATCCTTCAAAACTCCATACTCTCAGCATTCTGATGGTCTGTGCTGAGACTAGTCTGCTTCATGGTTTGCAAATTCCTATAGCTATAAGTCAAATTAGTTTTCTCCTGCTTCCAGTTAAATGGAGATCAGCTCTTCAATTCATGTCTAATTTTCAACTGAAAGGACCAACTTCTATTTGGGTCAACATAAATAACAAATAGCAAAGACACCAATTTCATTCATTTTTGTATTCCCAGGGTAGGGAGAATGGAATGGTAGACATTTCTGCAGATCTTCCTCATGTGATTGAAAGAGCTCCAGACTTGTGGTCTGTCTTAGTTTGTCTGAGCTGCTATAATAAAATACCTTAGACTGGGTCATTCATAAACAATAGAAATTTATTGCTCACAGTTCTAGAGACTGGAAAGTCCAGGGTCAAGGTACCAGCAGATTTGGTGTCTGGTTAAGGTCTCCTTCCTCATAGATGATGCCAGAGGTAGGGTCTGGGGGGCCCAATAGCAGGCCTCATCATACCCCATCCTTTTACCATGTTCTTGACTCCATCACAGGAAAGAATCCAAGAGCAGAGTCACAGTAAAAAGTGAGAACAGGTTTAATATAATGAATAAGAGATACAGATTTCACAGAGAGAGTCTGCAGCATAGCTCGAGTGACTGAGCAGGGCCCACACCAAGTTTAATACAAAAGTAAGAAATACACACTTAAAGTTCAGTACAGAGTGCAGGCTGGCTCAAGAGAGCAAACATCTGCTTGCTGAAAGTTTGATACAAAAGAAAGCATACACACCTCAGCTGGTGAAGTGCAGGTTGACACCAGGAAAGGAGCAACAACCTGCCTTCTGCTGGGATTCAGCTTTTATAGTTTTGCTATTCAATTAAGGGGGGTGATTTCCAGTTGCATAACATAGTCTTGCACATGCTCAATTGGTCTCATTTTAGAGCATGTTCATTGGTCAAATCCTATCACATGCACCAGACATATTCAAGAACATTCTGTGCTCTTTAATACTCCTAGTAGAATGTCATTTGGCTACTGGGGTTATATAACCCTTCTCTACTGAGCATGCCCAGCCACTGGATTTGCATTAGCCAATCACCTGAGTTCTCAATTTGCTCCTGTTGGTGCCAAAAATAGGTCTAACTAGTAACAGTAACTTTCCTCTAGGGGAGGGCCTAGAGGAGGGGCCTGAAGCCTCGGGGAATGGCTTGTAACCCAGAGGCATGTCCTGTAACCTGAGCCCAGGGAAACGGAGCACCTCCTATTTCATAGACAGTGCCTTTTAGCTGTGTCCTCATGTGGTGGAAAGAGCAAACAAGCTCTCTCATGCCTCAAACAAGCTTCCTTGTGCCTCTTTTATAAAGGCACTAATCCCATTCATGAGGGTGGAGCCCTCAGGACCTAATCACCTCCCAAAGGCCCCACCACTTAATACCAGCACCTTGGGGATTAGAATTTCAACATAAGAATTTTGGGGTAACACAGACATTCAGACCATAGCAGGGTCCAAAGAACTGGATTAAAGTCCTAGCTTTATGTGACCTTGAGTAGTTATTTAGCCTGAATGAGCCCCAGTTTACTTAATTTTTTATCTGGGATGAGGATTATATATGATGGAAATTACAAAGGCAGTTGTGTATTTCTATGCCTAAGGAAGGGGATGTTTTTATTTTATTTTCAAAGGTGGGGTAATATTTTGAGTCTTTGCACAATTAGAGTTAGAGTTTCTGTTTACCATAATTCATGTCACCAATTACATAGTTATGGAAGAAATGAACAGAGAGTTCCTAAGTTGAGGTTGCCATATTTCTTCAGGAGAATCCAGTTACATACAGTTAATAAATTCTTTTCATAAACAAATGCCTCACCAGAACTGATGATAGGTGAACCTGCTATGCTGTTTCTATTTAAAATGAAAGACAACTTTATGAATCTCAGCTAAAGAGGAGAATCAACTCCAAAGAAACATAGCTCTCAGGGTCTTCTTCCTACACACTCTTTTTCCTCTAAAATTGGTTGCCTTTTTGTTGTCATTGTTTTTATTTTATGTTAGTTTCTCAGGAAAAAAAAATAAATTTAATCTTTTCCAATATTTTTAGTGGAAATTTCAAGCACCCCAGGTCAAATGCCATGGGGAAGTAAATTTGATCTTGTTCATGAAATTGACAGGGCCGAATAGTTACTGAATTTCTCTCATGGGCACATGGAGATGGGGAGGCCACTTCTGGACTTGGCTAGGATTCTGGGAGTCACGTCTGGGATGATGAGAGGTGGAAAGATCTGGCAAGGGCTGTTATGGCTCCTGCCATTTTTATCTGCAAAGCTGAACTTCCTCTTTTTGCCTTACTCTGTTTAGATCGGTATCTAGATTTCAGGTGATTTGTTTGTTTCGGACTTGAATCTCTTCTTGGATGGTGCACCTGAGAACTGCCTTTTATTCCACAACCATGAGGAAGACGTGCCATGCCCTTTTCCCAGTCCACATTTGGGAGTATCCTCAAAAGCCACTTATCTGTACTTAAAAGTTACCTCCTTTACATTTAGAGTAAAATCTAAAGCATTTGATACAGAGTATGCATTTAGTAAGGGGTGGGTTTTCTTCCACTTCCCCTTCTTCAGTTACAGTATGAGGTCACAGCACAGATCACTGTATCACCCTTCCTTCCGTCAGACTTTAGACTCTTCCATTGTAAGTTAAAGATCTTGCATTGGAACCCAGATCCGTGGGTAGCCAGGTCAGGGGTATGAAGCTAGACAATAAATTGGGCATAAAGGAGTCCCCTTGGAACCATTTGCACCAGCTCCTTTTTTTATTTTTCCCCCCAGCCCTGCTATTGTTGCAGACAGAATAGCTAAAGGTCATTTCTGATCCCTTGAGGGACCCTATCAGGATTTATATCAGTAATTAAAAGCACGCTGCGTGAGGCAGCTGAATGCATCCAACAGTACAATCTGAGGCAGGAAACAGTGAGTTACTCCCATTCACTCCCAACCCACTACAGCACTTATTTGAACACTTTATCTTGATCCAGCTGCCAGAAAACTTTTCATTCTCTTTCCTTACATACAGGGAGCCGCCTTTCCTTGGCTATCTGAACTCGGAAACACTTAACATTCTCCCAGGAAATAACTCCATTCAAAGCTATTGTTTTTAAGTGCTAGAATGATTGACTTGAAAGTAACTTGCGTAAATCAGCTATGTTGATGACTAAACACAATGGTAATCACTAGGGAGGATAATGAAAACACAATATCGTAGTATGAGTAATATGTGACAATTGAAAGTACAACCTATAAAGGGCTTTTAAGATTATTTACCGCAGTCAATGGGGCAGGGCTGGCAGGAATGTGGCTGCATGCTTAGGCTACTTTCCCCACGTCCCCACATGGCAAAAATTAAGCAGTTACAGTTTTTTGGGGTTTTTTTTCATCTGCACCTATAGGCCTCAGAATCCTTTTCCACCAGAGCTTCAGACAGTCGTTATTGACCAATTTGATTTCCCCAAAGAAAAAATGATTTTCTATCCTAATGATGGAATATTTGTTCTCATACACTGGAGTATGAGTTATTTGAGGGTGACAGCAGTTTTAGTCACCTCTGTGTCCGTAGCCCCTAGACTCAGTGCTTGACACTTGCTAAACACTCAGTAAGTAGTTATTAAATTGAACACCTGACAATATTCAGTTACTGATTAAGCGTTCTCTATTGAGTCCAAGAGCGTCTCAACTGGTGTGTCCGTGTGTGAAATAAGCTAGGGTATGTGGACATCCCGTGTCTTTCAGTTCTCAGGGCCTGAGGCAGAGCCCCAAGGCAGTGACCTCCTACTGTGAACAGTCTCATCTGATTACTCCAGTGTGCCCTATGCCGGTCATTATTTTCTATGTTTAACATCATGTGAAAAAGATTGGGAAAAGGCTGGGAAGGACTAGGTTGAATGGCCCTTTCTGAATAACATTAAGATTAAATAATTCACAGTGATATTAGCTCATCTAGATAATAGCTCTATATTTCTTTATGAAGTATTTCAATTCCTTAAGATCTTAGATCATCACGAGCAGAAAAATATGTTAACCATATGAAAAAAGAATTATCACAGTCAGAATATCCTACAGTATGTGTGTGTGAACCCAGCAACAAGCACCATAAGGGCCTTAAGGAAGTCCTGCAGCTTGCAAAAGAGTCTCTCATCTCTCAGAATGGGTAGCCAAGGCACTCAACACATATGGATTAGACAATATTAATGAGCCTTTCATATGCAGTAGATATAAATATGTTTCCTGGAGGATATGTACTATAAATCTCCAAACAGAAATGAGATATTTTTTTCCATTTTATGATCATGTTGTCTGAATTCTTAATGTGATAGGAAAATTTTCAGAACTAGCATCAAAGACACGAGCTGACCTTGGGACCATGTATTTGAAATTGGGACTACCTCTGAAAATCCAAGACACGTGGCTCCCTCTCTTCTAATGGAAATGGATATACCCGGGTAGGGTTGTGAGAATGATGTATTTTCAGAGTGTATGCAGCATCACAGGCAGACGGCGTGGGCAGTCGTGGAGGATGAGTGAGTGGGGGCGGGGGTCAGGTGTCACAGGATGCCCAGATGTTTTAGCCATGGCAGGAGGGTTGGAGCACAACTAGAACAGGGCACTACAGAGTGAAGGGTCAGGCCAGGGGATATGAAGACCAGGAAAACCCACTGGTAACACCTAAGTGATCATGAGTAAGTTTCCAGTGTAGTGCAGGGGAGGGGATGGACATACAGACAGAGCTGGGTTTAAATGCTGGCTCCAAGTGTCCCTAACTATATAGTTTTGAGGACCAGGCCTCAGTTTCCAATTTTAAAAACACCTGAACAATAGGTACTCTACAGATTGCTGTGAAGATTAATGAGACAATGTTTATAAAGTGCGAATATACCTGGTACAATTAGATCTTCAGTATACATTCTTTCTTTTTGCTCCCATGACCTAGGAGAACAAGACCCTCAGACAAGATAGACAGGCCCAGCTGGGTATCAGAGTTAAGCCCCACGAAGCCTGCTAGGCACATGCTACTATAGGGTTAGCAACAGAAAAGGAGTTGCTTCTAAGACTTTGAGAAACTTTGGTGAGGAGCAGTGAGGGGTATGTGGTAGTCAAAATTCTAAAATGGCCTGAAAGTTTCCTGCCCCTTGGTGTACACATCTGGTATAATCCCCTCCTTGTGAGTGTGGGTGGGATTTGTGAATATGATCGGACAGTTGCTCCAATGATTAGGTTATGGCGTATGGCACAATTATTTAGGAAACAGAGATTATCCTGTGTGGAGCTAAACTAATCAGGCAAGCCCTTAAAAAGACTCAGCTCTTCTTGAAGTAGGAAATCCAACATGGGGGAGGGTTTTTTGTTGGCTTGTTTATTTTATTTTTTATTTTTTAAATTTATTTTTAATTAAAACATAGTTGATTGTATATATCTGTGGGGTACAGCATTGAATATCAATACCTGTGTGCACTATGTGATCCTCAGATCAGGATGATTACTATATTTATCGTTACACAATGTAATCACTTTTTGTGGCCCTTTGCCAATCTCTTGCTAACCCCCCCAGGGGAAGGGTTTTTGTTTTTGTTGCTGCTGCTGCTGTCTTTAAAGTGGAAAGGGTCAAGTGGTAAGGACTTGAGAGTGACCTCTGAGACCTAAGAGCAGCCTCTAAGAGCTGGGAGAAACTCTGTTGACAGTGAGCAAGAAGCAAGGGACTGAATTCTGCCAACAACCACATGAGCTGGAGGACTATGAAATCCAGATGAGAACACATCCCAGATGATACAATGATTTCAGCCCGTAAGATCCTGCTGTGCTGGGACTTCTGATACATAGAAATTGTGAAATCAGTGGTGGCTCTTGCTTTAAAACACTGGATTTGTGGTAATTTGTTGCACAGCAATAGAAATATATGAAAGTATTTTCAATCTCATCCATTTGGGTCTTTCCTCTTGTCAGTTTTACTCAAGATTTTAAAAATATCTTTCATAATTGTGGAATATATCAGACTCTGGCAGGTATTACAGGCATGTGTTTTCATGCACGTCTGTCCAAATAACTTGCAAGCTCGCCGAGGATGGAGCCTAGTTCTTGTTATTGTTTGTCTGCAAGTAGTCCAGTGTAGGGCTCAATAAATATTTGTTGGGTTGAGTTGCACCTAGAGAGGGTGTGACCTGTACAAAGCATTCACAGCCCTCCTCTCATTGGATCCTCACTTCACTGTGATGTGGAGGCAGAGCAGAGAAGGAGCCGAAGCACAGGCAGGAAGAGAGATTTGCCTGGGGGTGAAAGGAAACATGCCCACACCTTTGTAACTCCCAGTCCAGCATACTTTTGCTGCATCAGAGCTTTCCACACAGAAGGACCAGGACATGAAGTATCTCACACTTGGAGCAGAGTGTTGTTGCAAAGGACCTTGAGGGTTCCAATGGCTCTAAGCCAACGGGAACAGTGACTAGACCTTTGAGTCCCTTTTTATATTTTCCAGGGGGTTGAGGAATTACATGCTTGTTTTTCCTGTCCATTTCTGAAGGACAAGAAAATGAAGAAAAATGTTCCTTTGTTTTATAATAATATAAAAATGACAAACATATTGGTTTAAGGAATTATTTCAAAGGCAGTAACTCACGTGAATATCTTGGCAGTTCAACTGTACACTCTGCTGGTACCCATGGTCACTAGAAGATTCAGAAGGACTCTAGGACTGGGCATACTGTTTCTTGGTGCCAAGACCATCTGGGTCCTCCAAATGTCAGGATAAGCACTACCTCATTAATTCATTCATTCACTTAACAGATATTTGGGCACCCACTATGTGAGAAGCGCTGTGCTGAGTACCAGGAACACAGTGGTGTATCAAACAGACTTGGTCTCTACTCTCAGTGAGCCAATCATGTTCTGGAAAGTTGCCCTTGATTCCAAGGAAGAGCTTAAGAACTTCTAGTCTGTGTTCAATCTATTCATCATACATATGAGGCAGATACATTATAATCATTACCTCATTGTATAATAGTTATTTTTTGCCTCTTTCATTTATCAATCCCGCCAACAAACTTCTCTAGGGCGGGGGATGTGCCCTTCCTTTCTTGTAGACTATTGTGTCCACGCAGGTGATGTACCCAACATATACCTGATTAAATAATTTAATGAGTAAATGAAGGAATGGATTCCTTTGGACACCATATTTGAAGGTGATCGACTTTGTAAATTCTAACTTGGGATTTTAAGTAAGCTCTCTTCATAGCTTGAATCATAGTAGGCATTCGATACTATGTATTTGTTGAATACATTGAATACATGTATTCTCCACAATCAAGGGACATTTTATTTGTCCCAAATGTGATAGAAGTCTTGAGCCTACCACCCATGAGGTCTCATTCCTAAGGAAGAAAATTCAACTAGCAAAATCTTGAACAGATCCAAGGCAGATTTCCTAAGTCACCCCCTTTTTGCCTAGGAATCTGGAGATATTGCAACAGCTGTTTATAATTGCAGTCCAAATCCCAAATTAGCAATGCTAAGTGGAGGAGTCAACTAGCCATTACTCTTGGCCCCTTAAAACATCCTTTAAAAAAAAATGCCAAAGCGACATTGACACTACTGTTGGAGTCTTTAAATAACCACCAGTTCCAACTGCCTGCTCCTAAACCGAGCAGCCCCTACGCACACCGTGTCCCTGGCTCCCTGGGTAGCAGATAACTAATCATCATGCCTTGGAAACCCCTTTTAGACCTCAAGCTCCACTAGCAACAACACAACAAACAGTCGAAAGGGCTTCTGGGTGTAAGCCTCTGACTGCTTCAAGAATTGTTGCTAAAATAAGGGGGGCAAAGCTGCAGGTGTTCTCAGCCTTCAGAAGAACAAGCTCCTAGTGCAGAGTCAAGGCCAGGCATGTTTGGCTGGGCCTAAGAGGAAGCACTTAGGTTGAGAGTCATGGACTATTCTGCAGACCCAAGTGACAAGGGAGCTGACTTAACGTATTAGTTTCCGTACAGGACATAACAACCATCTAATTGAATTCTCTGACCCGAGGCTCTGTTCCTCCAAGTCATTACCAATATTACTTCTGGTTATCTCTTTGAAATGTAGATTGGATCGTGCCATTCCTCCTTAAAATTAAAGCTGAATTGTCAGGGCATAGAGAACAATTCCGACTGTGTGGCGAGCATTTAGCCTCCTGCCATGACTTGGCCACAACTTACTTGCCAACCTTATCCTTGGCCACTGATGTCGACCGAATCTGGGCTCAGATTTGCAGAACTTCATTCCCCTAAAATGCCATTTGCTTTGTCCCTCTGGGGACATTTGGTAATGTCTGGAGACATTTTTGTTTGTCACAACTGAAGGTGAAGAATACTACTGCTGTTTAGTGGATAGAGGCCGGGGATGCTGCTAAACATTATAATGCACCAGACAGCTGCCTGTGATAATGAATTATTCAGCCCCAAATATCAATGATGCTGAGGTAGAGAAACCCTGCACAAGCTATTAATTCTACCTAGTACATCTTTCCTTCTTCCTTTCTCCCTCTCTCTCTTGCCAATCTGGTGAAATGCTATTCATCTTCCAAAAACCTGCTTACATTTTCCTATCCCTGTAACGCCCTCTTCAACCCTGTTCATCTTTTCTTGTTGCTTTAGTTTCTTTGTCCAATCCTGTAACATTGTTTCCTAACCTCTATTAAACTACTTTAAACATTTTACATTTTTTTTTAAAGAAGCACAGATAATAAAGGTCACTTTCCCCTTAAGAACTTGAAAAATCTTCTTGAACCTCTGATTCTATGCTTGGTGTAATTCCAGACCACACACCCATGCCCCCAGGGTCTCTGCAGATTGAAGTCACACTGGGCTCAGTTGACAGCTTCCTTGGCTTAAAGATTGTCCCCGTCCTGTGTGTGCCAGCATCAGTTCTGTACACCTCAGCCCAGAAAGGAAATGCAGGCCTTTCCTCTCTATTTACAAAAGCACCACTCACACAAGGCAAGTTTAGCAGAGTAAATTTACTGGAAGGAGGTCTGGAGGGAGTTTGCATCACAGCAGTGCAAACAATTTCAAAGTGAACATCAGACCTCTCTGTTCTAAGAGCTGAAGGCACTTCACTCCTGGAGATGCTTCCGTGACTGCTTCCTGTGCTGTGCTCCGGGGACAATGCCAGCTTCTCAAATTTCTCACTCTGCCTCTGTCTCACTTGTCTCCTCCTTGCCTCTTTCCTCTGGGATTAGCCCCAAGTAATTTAATTTATTTTCACCTTCTTATATTTGGTCCTGACTTCCTCCTTTTCCCCAACTCAAATCTGTGTTCACCTTGTTTAAACAAATCAACTGGGACACTCAGAAAGAAAAAGAAAGGGCCGGCCCGGTGGCGCACTGGATAGTGCGCCGCTTGGGAAGCGCAGCGGCGCTCCCGTCCGAGGGTACGGATCCCACATACAGACCGGTTCCTGCTCACTGGCTGAGTGAGGCGTGGGAGCAACACCGAGGCTTGCAATCCCGTTGCCGGTCCCTGGTCCGGTACGGGGGCAACACTGAGGGTTGCGATCCGTTGCCGGACACGGAAAAAAGACAAAAGACAAAAAAAAAAAAAAAAAAAAAAAGAAAAAAAAAAAAAAAAAAAAAAAAAAAAAAAAAGAAAGAAAGAAAAAGAAAAAAGAAAAAAGAGTACTGGGTTTCCAGGTAACAGCGTTGGGAGGCAGGTTTGGTTCAATAATAGCAATTCCTTTCTCTTTATTATATTTTTCTACCTGATGCCCCATCTTGAAAATATATTCTTCAAGGACAGAAATTGAACCTTATTTATCTATATTTTAGGGCTTAGGACAATGCTGGGTACATTGGGGATTATCAGAAAATACTGAAGAGCTGTTCTCCCATTTGAGTGCTGATGTGGAGAGTGGATTAGCTGGAACTCTTCCCAACTCAGGATTCCACATGAGTTGTGGATGTTGTGGGGAGTGTGAAGCCCATGTTTGAACTTCACGTCTCTAATGGTGAACATCCCTGAAATTTTTTTAAAAAGGGTACTAAATGGGAATACCTACTTTTTCCCCTTCCCACAGCTCATGGGCACATCTTTTACACTCGATGACATCTCTAGAGGAGGTGTCAGCTCTCTCAACATTTAATCCCCTTTTGCCCCATCACAGAAGGAGAATACAGTCAATGACAATGAGGCTCTTTGATGCTTTGGTCCTTTAGTGCCAGGACATATGATATTTGTAGCTTTGTGAGACAGACAGTTTCAAAGCAAGAAGCTTGGACCTGACTGAGGGAGGCTAGTTATCTACTTACCATACTTGACTTAGAGGAAACCAGTCCTTGTAAAGGCTGCTGTTGGGCTTCTCTCCTGGATGAAGGCATTTAATCCTCAGCAAACCTACGATTCCCTCTGGGAAGGTGCAACCTCCCTGGGGCTGCGAACTTGCAGAGGTTCATGCTTCAGGCTAGCGAGGTGGACTGCAGTAGGATTTAGGGTTCAGTACTACTGCTGGTACCACTTCCTCTACTGTGTTAGGGTTTTGTAGGCTAGTTTAAAACTCTAACCACAATATTTTTGCACTTTCAATGTAAAATTTATTATAAATAAATTTTTTAGCTTAAAGAATGCAAGCTTTCTGAAACATAGTTGATTTGGAATTTCCTATAATAGAAGCAAGAATAAGAACACAATTAAAATACTGTTGGGAGCATTTTCAGTAAGAATATTGATAAACTGCTCATAAACATCATGAGATGAAAGTTAAGGTCATGAAAAGAAGGGAACAGGAAGTCAGGGAACATAGGAAGAACTGATTTCTAATCCCAGTCCTGACGACAGCTAGTTCTGAGAACTTAAATCATGATTTCAGTTTCCTCATCTCTTTGTGAAAACAGGATAACAGTAGTTGTCCTGCCAACAGTATAGATTTGCAAGGTGGATCTAAGGAAATAGAGGATTTGGAAAAGCTCAGGGAAATTAAAACAGTTTTGCAGAGAATAACAATAACATTGGAGTTATCTGGGCCAGAATGAGTAAACAAGTTAATTGTCTTGTAGCAGAGTTTTTTCAAAGAGTGGGTTGTGATCATGGCAAACTGACGATGTCCAGACCTTGTGCTGTGATGAGCCCTGTGTTGCTTGGAGACACGTTCACTGTCTGTTTCCAAGTGGTTTAGACACAGTGTGGGGAGGAGGAAGATGTGGTGCTGGGTAGTGGTGAGGTGAAGATGCTGAAACTACTACGCCTAGGAGCCTCCCACAGACTTCCCCAGATCACCAGATGGTCCCTGGGAACATTCCTTTAGGGCCTTTCTAGGGTGTTTACAGCGGTAGTGGGATGGGCCCTGGGAATTACATACCATGGAGACCTCCCCGAAAGTTCCGTGTACCCATGCTGAGCACAGAAAACAAGCACTTTCAGTTCAGTGCCAAGTCCCATTTTTCATAACTGGGGATTTAATCATTAAAACTAAAGGGCTTGTGAGCAATTTTAGGTACAGGACCAATATTGTCTTCCCAAAGACAGGTCCAGGAGAATCTTTGTTTACTAATTCGACAATTTTCTGTTATTCTAAAGTAAAGACCTTGTCCATGAACGCCCATCTTGTACCTTGTCCGTGTGTGTCTGTGGGGTTGGGGTGTGGGGGCGCTTCCTCCTCAAAGTTGGTGGAAATCTCTCAGGAGGTCCTCTAGGATATCTTGGTAGTGGGGGAGCTGGGATTCTGTGGGTAATATTCATCTCTCAGGAGCTCCCCCAGAGCAAGCATATTTCACGAGATGTGAAATCTGCCCATTAGAAAATTTGAGGAGCACAAAAGAGTTCAGGGAAAAGGGGCCTTATGGCTGAAAGGAATAAAGTTCTTCCAAAGGCTCTTTCACAAGCCTTTATATCTCTGGTAGGAAAGAGAGGGCACTGTCAAGTGGGGCAATTGAGAAAAGTTAATGAAATGTCTATTTAGAAAGGGGTGGGATGGTTATAGGAGACCGAGAAGGGATAGGAAAGCATGCAGGAGCCAGGAGCCGTTATAGTCCCTAGGTCTGATGGGCTCAGGGGAGCTCGTAGGGCTGCAGGAGAGAGACACCAAGAAGAACCGAGGCCTTGAGTGGAGGAACACAATGACCAACACCCCTGGTCAGTGACGAGGAGGCTGGGTGCAACCCCTCTGACATCATCACCTCCTTTTCTCTCTCCTCCTGCTGGCCAAACCGGACAGGAAGTCAAGGGACCAGGGCAGATGGAGAGGCTGCCTCCAGTCTTCTGGAGGGTGGAGAATCTTCCCAGACAGGAAAAATGGAAGATATCCAGTGCACTTTTCTTGGCAAAAGTACCCTCATTTAAAACAAAACGCTCAAACAAAAGCAAACATAACTTAGTGGGAAGAGCATAGAGTCACATGGAAGAAAACCAGCATTCTGATCTAGTCCCAGCTCTGTGACTCACTGGCTGGACATCTTGGGCTGGCTGTGTGGCCTCTCCATGTGTTAGTACCTTCCCTTCTACAGGGCAGAGTGTGGATGAATTGAGGTTATCAGTACAGGCACGTGGTGAACATGAGAAGATGCTTTAGCCCTGGAAAGTGCACCGCCACAGGTGTTGTAACTTAGGAGAAGGGAGAAGGGTTGGGATGGGGACACTCAGATCCCTCAGGACCTGGTGGAGAAGGACTAAGGGCAGGAGGAGCAGAATCCTGAGAATAATCAGAGCCTTGAGATGCTCCCATCCTCCCACGTTCAGCCAGGCCCTGGGCGATGCTCGCTGACAGCTGCGTCTGTAGGCATTGACGAGAGAAGAGAGGGAGGCTCTGTTTATTCCTGAGTAAGAGCAGCAATAACTGTGTTCATTTCGTGGTTGCTTGCTGTTCTCGCCTAGTTGCCAGGGAGCACATCAGTGATTATGCATCTCAATGACCATGTGTTTCAAATAGACTCTGTCTCTATTTGCTGCTCACTCTTTAGAATGTACAGTCCAGAGAATATGAGATCTACTCACAACAAAAGAGAATATTAGAAGAGACAATACCTAAGAGATATTAGTGAAGTGAAGACCTTACCCAAGTCTCCAAGTAGGAATACAGGAGTGTGAGATCAGTGGAAGAGATACTAGAGAGTTTTCAAATGCAAAATGTATACAGTCCATTCCAGGCAAGGGCTAAGCCAGGTAGAGAGAATATCTGGGCAGACAGGTCACTGCTGGGGTGGGTTCTAGATACATGGATCTGGATTCCCTGTCTTTGTTTCTTGCTTGGTGTCTTTGCAAAGCCACTAAGATTCGGAAGGGCCACTATCAAGACAAGTCTTGACTTACTATCCCAGGAAAGTAGAAGTCCAAGGGACAAATAGTAGACAAAACCAAGAGAGTTCAAATTAAAAGATATGGAGCATCTTAGGGCTCTAGACACTTCCTATTTCACCTTCAACTAAATCTTCCATCATGCCCTATAAGAAGCACCTGAGGCTTAGGAAACTACTCCAGGCACTGCCTAGAATGCCCTCTATTTTAACTTGAGTCAATGATCATCCTTCAGATCTCAGTTCAGTTGTCCCTTCCTCAGGGAAATCTTTCATGATGTCACTGACCAGGTCAAGTCCTCCTCTTTAGCCCTGGGGACATCGTGTCTGTAGCACTTACCCTAGGTGCAATTTTACAGGCATTTGATTTGATTGGTGCCTGCCATCCCCACAGCATGTAAGCTCCACAAGTCAATGCCTGTTTGCAAATCATTACACTTCCAGATCCTCATTGAGTCTATGGAGCTGTGCAGGTTCTTTTCATTTTATTTTATTTTATTAGTTTTTTTTTTTTTACATCCTATGATGTTGTTGCAGAGCAGTTGGGAGGGAGGGGGAGAGGGGAAAGGGGAAGGAGATGTGATGGAAGAAAGAGGAAGGAAGAGGGGCAGGACTGAGGACTATGGCACCCCCACATTCCCACAGGGGAGACCAGGGGGCTTCCAGCAGTGGCTTGGTCATTGCCAGGCTGGGTGCAGATGTCAGGGATTGTAGCAAAAGCCCTTGCCTCCCACTTCCCCCTCTTGGGAACTGAGGCCCTTCTTGCTGCAGCTCAATGCTTGTCACTGGGCAGGCTTCAGGTGTTGGGGGGGCATGGCCGAAGCCCTTGGCCCCAAACCACCTCGGCTCTGGAAAGCCCAGGGCAGTTCCAGTGTCATCACTAGGCTGGTTGCTAGTGTTCGGGGGTGTGACTGAGGCCCTCGGTCCCCCATTACTTCCGTTATGGAGAGCCTGAGGTGCTTCCTACAGTGGCTCGGTGGTCATCGCTGGGCTGGTTGTTCATGTTGGGGGGGCGTGATCAAGGCCTGAGGCCCTCCACTGCCCTGGCTTGGGAGAGCCCAGGACACTTCCTGCAGTGGCTCAGTGGTTGTCACTGGGGTGGTTGTGCTTGTCAGGGGGGTGTGGCCAAGGCCCTCGGCCCCCACCCTCAGGACTGGTGTGGGTGTCAGGGGCATGGCTGAGGTCCTCAGCCTTCCTCCTTTCTGGCTTGGTAGCCCAGGGGACTTCTGGTCCTTCTAGGTGCTATAGGTGTTCTTTGGTGAAAGGAGACCTTTACTAGTTAATATCAAACTTTGTCTCTGGTGGTGGCTACTTTGTTTTTTCTTTCAGTTCTGTGTTGGATCATTTACTCTTCCCACCACTCAAACTCTGTGCTGGAACTAATTTGCTGTCCTTTGTTTACTTCTGAAATTGGGGGAGCTTCCTGTGAGGGCCAGTACTTGAGCTCTGTGGTTGAGCTAAATTGCTGCTTTGCTGCTGATTCCCTAGGGAAGGATTTTTGTGCAACTCAGGTTTTAATGGTCAACTTTATAGGTACTTCCGGTTCTAGTGAAATTTGGTACACCTGGGTTGTGTAGAAACACTGGCCTTAGCCTGAGTCTCCATCAAACTGCACACCCTGCAGTTCTATATTCCTGACCAGGCTCCTCTGAGTGGTCCTATGCTGATTGGGAGGCAGATCAGTTGTCCATGCTGTGCCCCAGTGTTCCCCTGGTGGGCTTGTCTCCACTGCTGCCCGTGTTCCATACACTTCCCATGGGATGGGCTGTGCTCCAGTCCCTTGCGATAACTCACCTGCCTCTGAGTGGCTCCTTTTTTTCAGTTGTTGTGGCTCTTCACTCCCATGTGGGTCCATGGGAACCCTATTAGTGGTATAGCTGGCCTGGGGGCCACCAAGGCCCTCTTCTCCCTTGTCACCTCCAAGCAACCTGTGCAGGTTTTTAATCACACCAGTTTAATGGATAATGGAGCAATGAATAAATGCTCTGGTTTCTTAGATTCTCATCCTGTTTCCTGGTACCTGGAATTGTTTGCTCAGCTTGGCCTCTGGACATTGATGAGGTAGTTGCATTTTTTGCCTGTCTTTTGTTTCAGTTTCTACCCTGGAAACTGTCTTGGCTTCAAGGTCTATGTCGATAGCATTACATAACACAGGAACCATGCAAGTAATAGAAGAACAAAGTACTTGAAGGAACTAGAAGGACCAGCATAATTGATAAAAAGAAAGAGAGGTCAAAATTTATTTTTATTGAATTTTGCCTGGATATATGGGTAAATTATGGAATCAAGATAGAAAACCACCAAGAGAAGAAGAAATTCAAAGAATGTGCTGAAATATTAAATGCAGTCAAGCAAATTTGAGTAAAGGGATATTGAGCTCATCAATCTAGATTCTTAACACTTTAGATCTCTCTGCTGTCAATGGCTTTCTCATGTTCTTTTGCATCTTACACTCCTAGTTTGTTCTGAACAATGCATCCAAATTAATCCTTCCAAAATACTTGTTGGCTGTGAAACTGCTTTCAACTCACACCCCTGAAGAACAAACACATGAAAGCATTCACCTCTTTAAAGGCTCTTTGTGTTAATGCTTCCCATCTTGAAGGCTCCAGAATTTTAGCAGAAAGAATTGAAAGATAATAATGTTATTTATGGCTAATAAATATTAAGCACTTACTAGATCCCGAGCATCATGCTGAATGCATTGCAGTTATTCATATTAAATCTTCACAAAAATCCCTTGGTATGGAAACTCTTATATACATTTTATAGATGAGGAAAACAAAGCTTGAATTAGTAACTTGCTTAAAATCACATTCCTAGTCAGGGGTGGAGCCAGGACTGCTAGTCAGGGGTGGAGCCTCCCATCTAATTCTGGGGCTTCAGCTCTCACGAAAGCAGTAGTGGAAGTGTGCAAGCTCTTTTTACTGCTCCAAAAAGCATCATGCAGCAGGTAATCTAAACACCCTGGGGCACAGCCACAGCCTATGGAATAGGAGACCAATCATTTCCTTTATCATAATAGTCATGATGATTATTATCATTGTCATTATGGTAGATATTCATTGAACATCTATTTGTGACCAAGCATTATGTGCTAAGCATTTTATTTTCATTTTTTCTCAATTCTTGTTTTATTTATCATATGAGGAAACAGACGGAAAGAAGTGTATCTGGGTTTTGCATCATTAGATTAGAAGTTCCCTAAGGACAGGGACTCTGTCTTTTGCTTACAATTTTATCCCCCTCACCCAGCCCTTTGGCTAGCCTAGAAAACGTGGTCAATAAGTAAATATTGATAAAGGCAGTTTATTTGATTACAAAGTATCTGTAGACCCTCTATTCCTTCAGGAGCTGCAGATAATAGTAATGAAAGAAAGAAGAGTTTGTGTGAAGGGGAGAAACTTTTGCTTATGAAGTAACTGGTGCTGAGACTAGCCAGCAGCAGAAGAGAAGCTTCTGGCTCATGGTGGGGAATTGCTGAGTATGACAATGCTAGGGGAAGCTAGAATATAAGCTATTTATTTATTTATTTATTTATTTAATTTTTTTTTCCCCTTTTTTTTGTCTTTTTTCGTGTCCGGCAACGGATCGCAACCCTCAGTGTCGCGCCCGTACCGGACCGGGACCGGCAATGGGATCGCAACCCTCAGTGCTGCACCCGCACCTCGCTCAGCCAGTGAGCGGGAACCGGTCTGTATGTGGGATCCGAACCCTCGGCGGGAGCGCCGCCATGCTCCCAAGTGGCGCACTGTAGCGGTGCGCCACCGGGCCGGCTCGAATATAAGCTATTTAGAAGTTTCATTTAAGGATGATATGTGGAAAGGAAAAAAATTAAGGTTAAATATGCATAAAGTTAAAATGTATAAGATGCATATGAATATGAATAAAAATAAAAGTTGATTTATGGTCAGGGAACTTCAATGTAAGCAAACAGAAGATTGGTGCTTGGAGTAAATTTCAAGCAGGTGTCAAAACAGGAAAAGAATGTTGGATATAAAATATTTTTGAAGTTTGAAATCTTTTTTTACATGTTCGTAATAATAAAGGATTCCATAGTATTAATTTGTATTTGCTTGCTGACAAGCCAGCCAGTAGAATTTTCACTGTTTATGGCCAATTAAGGTTGTGATATATAAATTAGAAGCCATAATAATCTCTGATCAGACAGTAACTCATTTTAATTTTTCAAAAGCTAAAAAATTTTGCCTATAAAATCCTGTAAAATTCCTTTGGGGATAAGAAGAAAAAAGAGTAAATATATAAAAAGGGGAAGCTCAAAATCGTGAAATTTGTAGTCTTTTTTCTTGATATCATAAGGGAGAAATTTTCCAGTGGTAAAAGTGAGGCTCTCAAGTGAGCCCCCGCCCCCAAAAAGCTGAGGCATTTGGAGAACAAAGAGAGATGTTTGTGATAACACAGCAAAAGGGAGAGGAAGAATGTAAGGAAATATGAGGCTAAATATTGAAAATCAGAAATTCAATGAAACATTTGTTGACAAATTCAAGAAACAATCCAGAAATTTCACTGCTGGGTATTTACCCAAAGGAACGGAAGTTATCATGTCAAAATGATACCTGCACTCCCCTGTTTATTTTAGCACTATTTACAACAGCTAAGAGTTGGAACCAACTTAAATGTCCATTATTAGATGACTGGATAAGGAAAATGTGATATATTTACAGAATGGAATGCTACTCTGCCATGAAAAAGAATGAAATCCTGCCATCACAGCAACATGGAGGCACTTAGAGAAAATTAGGTTAAGTGAAATAAGTGAAGCACAGTAAGAGACATACTGCATGTCTTCATTCATAAGTGGGAGCTAAAAAATGAATGAATGGATGGATGAATGAATGAATAAATAAATAAATAAGAAAGATACAACAATCACAATAATATATTGAACTTTCAAAACAAGAAAATAGAACTGAGATTACCAGAGATGGGAAAGAGGGAGGGGGAGAGGGGTAAGGGAGGAATTGGTAAAGGGCCACAAAAAATGATTACATTGTGTAGTGCTGAATATGCTAATCATCTTGATTTGAGCATCACATATTGCACACAGATATTGATGTTCAACTCTGTACCCCACGGATATGTACAATCAATTATATTTTAAAAAAAATAGATGACAAGGGAAGAAAGAGATGGAGGGAAGGAATACAAAGGGCTCTGCCCAGAAAACACGTTCCAGTGTCCAAGGGGGTGGTGAGAAGAAACGGTGATCATTCTCTTGAAAAGAACAAGTTAAACTGTGCTAAGAAACAATCTGTTGATAACTAAGAGTGTTTCTTCTTTCCAGAACTCATCCGAGGCAACAAAGGGAGCAAAGAGAAGACCGAGGATGAAATTCTCCAAGGATAAACGTGATTAAAGGCAGAGCCTACAGCTCCAGATGTGAAAACCATGACCCAGTTGTCAGGGAGGAGGCTGATCCCTGGGGTTTGCAGGCCTCCCAGGGAGCAGCACATTTTGGAGCACTGTGAGAGCACATCTTCTCACTGCAGGTTTCAGGGGTCGGAGGGAACAGAGTTAGCAAGCTTGATGGAACAAGACAGGTTAGGGGTGTCATTTAAATGGGAAGGGGGGGCCGGCCCAGTGGCGCACTGCTACAGTGCGCCGCTTGGGAGTGCGGCGGCGCTCCCGCCGAGGGTTCGGATCCCACATACAGACCGACCACTCACTGGCTGAGCGAGGTGTGGGCGCAACACCGAGGGTTGCGATCCCGTTGCCGGTCCCGGTCTGGTACGGGTGCAACACTGAGGGTTGCGATCCGTTGCCGGTCACGAAAAAAGACAAAAAGGAAAATAAATAAATAAATAAATAAATGGGAAGGGGAACATGTATTGTATTTGTGTCCTATCATTGCTGTAGCAAATTATCAAAAATTATCACAAACTTAAGAACTGGCAAATTTATAAACTCACAAATTGCCTCAAAACAACACAAATGTATTTATCTTACAGTTCTGGAGGTCGGAAGTCTAAAGTGGGTCTCACTAGGCTAAAATCAAGGTGTTGACAGGAGTGTGTTCCTTTCTGGAGGCTCGAGGGGAGAATCTGTTTTCTTGCCTTTTCCAGCTTCTAAAAGCTGCTTTTACTCTTTGGCTGGTGACCCTGCACCACTCTACCTCTACCTCCATTGTCACGTCTTCTCTGACTCTGACCCTCTTGCCTCTCTTTTACAAGGATCCTTTTTTTTTTTTTTTTGTCTTTTTTTTCCGTGTCCGGCAACGGATTGCAACCCTCAGTGTTGCCCCCGTACCGGACCGGGGACCGGCAACGGGATTGCAACCCTCGGTGCTGCTCCCGCACCTCGCTCAGCCAGTGAGCGGGAACCGGTCTGTATGTGGGATCCGAACCCTCGGGCGGGAGCGCCGCCGCGCTCCCAAGCAGCGCACTGTAGCAGTGCGCCACCGGGCCGGCCCTACAAGGATCCTTTATATTGCAACGAATCCACCATGTAATCCAGTGTAATATCCTCATCTCTAGATTCTTGCCTGAGTCACAACTTCAGAGTTCCTTTTGTCATCTAAACTAACATAGTCACAGGTTCCAGGGATTAGGATATGGGCATTATTGGAGTGGGGACATTATTCTATCTACCACAATTTCTTATTGCTGTTGTAAAAGATCACCACAAATGAAGTGTTTCAAAACAATTTGAATTGATAATTTTATAGTCCTAGAGGTCAGAAATCCAAAATGCACTTTACTGGGCTAAAATCTGGTTGTGGTCAAGGATGCATTCGTTTCTAGAAGCTCGAGGGGAAAAATCTTGGATTTTCCAGTTTATAGAGGCAACCTGCATTCCTTGGTTCCTGGTTCCCTTTCCTCTTCAAGGCCAGTAAATGTCTTTCTAGTCTTTCCACATTACGTCACTCTGACACTGACTTCTGTATCTATTTGCTACTTACAAAGACCCTTTTCAGTACTTTGGGGCCCACCCAGATAATTCAGGATAATCTCCCATCTTAAAGTCAACTAATTAGCAACTTTAATTTCATTTGCAACCTTAGTCCTTCTTTGCCATGAAATCTAACATACTCACAGGTTCTGAGGATTCGGATGTGGAGATAGTTGGGTGGGAATCATTATTCTGCCTGCTGCTGGTATTATCCTATTTGAACTTCAAATCAAGCCTATAAGATGCCATTAACTCCATTTAATACATAGAAAAGCTGACTTGGACGGAAAAGTGCTTTACCCAAAGACACAGCTATTCTCAGAAGCAGACCTACACTTCAACCCAGTTCTCTATGACTCCAAAGTATGGCTCTTCCCACTGAGAATATTAGATACTAGATGTGACTGAAAATATGTAGAATCTATCACAGGCTATAAAGTCTTGTTAAAATAAGAGAGGTCCTATAGAAGAATACAGGACTGTTCCCAAAAGGTTAGGAAAAGTATGTTTTATTGAGGAATTTCTGAGAAACTATGGAGTGTGCCAACTCGGATGAGATAAAAATAACAAAGAATAAAAGAGTTTTATAGACAAAGTTTAGGATCATGGAAAGGATTTGATGCCTCATGCACTACTGAGATTTTTTTTTTTTTTGATGGTGTCATATATTAATGGGACTTTGGAGAAAAGTTCTGTGATCAATATCTGCAGATTTCCTAAATCTTGGGTTTTCTTTCCTGGTTAGCATCTGACTACTGTGTTTTATTTGATGTCAATGATTTAAGTGTATTTTATTATGTCTTTAAGAAGTACAATTTTTTTTCAAACAAACAAAAAAGATACGAACATAAAAATGAAAGCATAATTTGGAGAGAAAATACAAATATAAATTGATATCTCATCACTAGCAATTCCATACTTAATGGACAGGAAAAGAAACCAAAGTCACAAAGGGCAAGACAGAAAGCCGGCCATATGGTCTTCATCTTTGGGTGGTCTTTTGCTATATCAGACCAAAAAGACGTACTCTATAAATAAAGACAGGAATGGGAGATACATAGGTTTATCCCAGCCACAACCATAAAACACATGGATTCTACCAAAGAACTTTGAATATAAAATCCACGAGCACAAGGTCAGTGTCTATTTTGTTCTTCCCAGGGTGCTCAAGGTTTAAAGAATAAACATTTACTGAATGGACCAAAGTAGTTTTGAAAATGCAAACACACAAGAAATTATGAAAAAGGGAAAGACAATAGAAATAAAACTTTAGGAATATAGGTGTGAAAAGGAAATTTTAAATTGGGGAGAAAGAAGAGAAAGAAAGCAGAAGAAATCCAGCTGCCCAGTGGTGTGGGAATAGTTGTTGGAGAAAAGACCAAGCCTGTTTATGTTGCCTTGTTGCCATTTTCTTCTGTGGGATACTTCCTTGGGACTCTTCCTGACCCAAGACAGCTTGCTGTGGCATCAGCCCATGACCTTGTGTTCACTCCACCACAGACATGGAAAGCAGATGCATTTGAGGCTTGGCATCAGTGCAAGGAGCCTTGGAATATTCCCTCCAGAGGTGGTAAGAAGCTCAATGCTCAATGCTCAGTCCTGGGAAGGGACCACAATTTGGAGGTAGGAATCCTTATGGGAAAACTGTGTTCCTCTGAAGAATAAAGTTTGTAAAACAGGAAAGTTTTGTATCAGATAGAGAGGAAGATGAATGAAGCAGATCAGAGAGGGTAGAAAATCCCCAAAGCGAGTACTGGAAATTGTTCTCACTTTTATGTTCGAGAAGTGCATCTCCAATGTCAAAGCCTTTTATATGAAACAACCAGAAAGAATCGAATAGGACGTGTAAATAAATACTTTAGAAGCCATAGGTCTTATAAGAATATAGATCACTTAAAGTCGTAAGTTCTCAGTCAGTATTAGCTGATGGGAAAGAGGCAGCGGCACCGACTGACAACTAAGAAACTGCATGTTGTATGTGTCTGTGTGTGCACGTGTGAACTTTTTTGTGAGTTTTAATGTCACCGAAAACCCTAAAAGGAAACCGAGCATGAGACAAGCCATTAAAACAACACTAGGGTCTGACAGACTGAAAAGGGAAGAAAGTCAATGTTAAGGTTGTCAATCTTCAATACAAGAGGCATAGGGGATGAACCACAGCCCAGCCAGCTCAGGAAGTCATTCAGCAAGATACATCATGACGAAGACTGCATGCCCAATGGAGAAACAGAAATCCTCGTAAACTGCTGTTGGGAATACAAAATGGTGAGGCTGCTTTGGAAAACAGTCTGGCAGTTCCTTGAAAGACAAACAGAGTCACCTTATGACTGAGCAATTCCAATCCTAGGTATATACTCAAGAAAAATAAAAGCATACATCCACACAAAAATGTGAACACAGAGGTTTATAGCAGCATTATTCATAATAGCCAAAATGTGGAAATGACCCAAATGTCCATCAATGGATGCATGGATAAACAAAATGATATATCCAAACAGCGGAATATTATTCAACTATAAAAAATAACAGAGTACTGATGCATGTTACAACTTGAATGAGCCTTGAAAACATTATGCAAAGTGAAAGAAGCCAGTCACAAAGCACATATCTTCTATAATTTATTTCATATGGAAGTCTAGAATAAGAAAAGCTACAGAGACAGAAAATAGATTCATGGTTGCTTAAGGCTGGGAACAGGGGGATGATGGTTTTCTTCTTGAAATGATGAAAATGTTCTAAAATTGACTGTAGTGATGGTTTCTCATATCTGTGAATATATCAAAGGCCATTAACTTATATACTGTAAGTGGATGAATTACACAATATGTGAATTATATCTCAGTAAATCTGTTAAAAAAAAAAAAAGAACAGATTGTGCACCTCAGGCCCAAGCAGTATTCAGCAAAGTTATCGTTTCATCTTCAGTCTAAAATCTCTGCAGGTGGTACCCCATCCCCATCCCATCAGACAACCTGTACTCATGGCTGCCAGCGGCCTCAGCTTACCTGGGTCTCAATGTCCAGGTTGTATGACGTGAGGTGAGCCATTTGACATTTTAAGCCTCAGTTTCTCCCTCAGCAAAATAATGCAAATAGAGCCTACCTCAAGTGCCTGGCACATATGCACACTCTACAAACAAGACTGACACTGCTCTTCACCCATGGAATGCTCAGGCACTCTGAGGCCTGCTTGTCAAATGGGCCGAGTCTTGAGGACACTTCCTAAAGCCATATTTTGTAGAAACTCTTGGAAATAATTTGTTAACATTTTTCAGTTGGAAATTTCATGTACTTTTGAAGTCCCCAAAGTGAAAGTTTGCTTTTGATAGTAGCTGCGAGTGGGAACTTGAAGCTGAAGCTGGGTGGGTTTTCACGAGAATTCACACGGGTGACTTCCTTTCTTTCCTGTTGGTTTTGTTGTGGATGTCATAGAGAGAGGAAGGCTTGGGCCTAGACACCTGAGACCCGCAGGAGATTTCAACCTGCGGGTGTATGTGCACACTTCTGACTGGGTGTGCATTCTTCTGAGGCAAGGGTATCTGACTCCACAAGGAGCTTCTGATTCTCCAAATATTTAAGAAACTCCGAATCACAGTTGAGTAGAGACAGAAGACTCCCAAAACTTGGTAATCTTTTTAAAAAAATTCCTTCCTGTAGACTTTCTTTTTACAAACGTGGTTAAGAAACAGAATTAACAGCAGCCTAAAAAGTTTTTGGTTTTGATATGCCATGATGTCCTTTATTCATCAAAATTGAAGGATTTGATCATGTAATTTATGTTAACAAGAGTAACTTATTTCCAGTAGTGATAAATACAATTTTTTTCTTTGAAGATTCAGTAGAAGAGAGAAATATAAGATTGCAAAGGACTGCAAGACTGGCTGGCAGTTTTTCAGGCCTATAGTCACTGCTGTAGGTTTATATACCACCAGAGGAAAAGTCTTAACAGCATGAGTTATTTATTTATGACATGATTTATGTCAATAAACTATTTACGTTTCTCAAGCACTGAGTTCACAGAAGATGTTTAATTTGCTATTTTTCTATCTACAGGTTATGCACATAATGTTTACAAATATGCCGTGTGACTATGCCTGAGAAGTAGTGAATTACTGTCTGTGCCTGTCATCTGGAAAGCAGGAAATTAAAAGACAAAAAAAGACTAGAACTTAGTGATTTTTAAAACACATTCTGTGTAAAGAAGAGGTCAGTTTTATTCTTTTACCAGTATTTTCACGAAATGTAGGAAATCAATTTCATAATTGGTACTCTGGGTAATTTAAGTAAAATAAGTAGAGTCAGACGGTTGCCATAACATCATTTACAAACACATTCATTAAACATTTATTTACTGAGGGCTGCTGTGTCCTGAACCAAAGATAAAGCAGTGAAGAAAACAGAGGACAGTAAATGACCTGCTATAAGGTAAGGACTCAAAAATTTTATTTCCTATCCCTTGCTATTGGATGGAATCACCATGCCCCCCCCCCAAATTATTATTCAGAGCTGTTAAACTTTATGTAACTGGGATGCATTGGAAACACTATTGCATAATTCAGGGCTGATTTTCAGAGAAAGTGTCTATGAGTTTCTACCAAAGAGAAAAGGCACACAATTTGAAGTCTTCCATAAGAACTGTAAAATTTATGGCTTGTTTCTAAGCCCAGGGCAGGGAGAACACTCCTAAATAAACACTTCGGTCATCTACATGAAGAGAGGTCACAGAAAGTGGAGCTAGCAAGCTTCCCATGACTTCACTGCAATGCATGTGTGACCTTCTGCAGCCATGCAGGACACACCTTCACATTTCCTCCCAGCAATTCAGAAACACTGTGGCAAGCCACCTTTAGGAAATCTTTACAGTATTGATAAAAATATGACTCTGAGGCTGGGCCAAGAACTTTCTGGGCACCATTAAGGGGAATGACCCAGGCTGGACCTAACCCTTGGTATTTTATGCAGATTAAAAAATAAATAGCATTTATCTATGATCAGTTTGCTCCTCCCTCTCTCCATTCCTCCCTCTCTCCTTCCTCCCTTCTTTCCTTTTTTTTTCCTTCCTTCCTTTCTTCGTTTTTCAATTATATTATAAGGTCCTTGAAGTCACAATCAAGACTGTCTTTTTTATCATAGTATCTTAGCACCTAGCAGAGTGCATAGCACATAGATATTAAATAAATATTGAATGGATGAATGAATGAATGAATTCAGCAAATATCTGTGGACAGACTACTATGCATAAAGGATGGTGCAAGGCCCTGGGAGTGAGGGTGGGAAGGGAAGTGGATTGAAGGCTGAAGTGAGAGTCCTACGTTAGTGAAAGTCTTTGCTCGTCTATTTAGCCAGTATTTGACCTGGGAACAGGGCCTCTGTAAATCAGACGTACCAGGCTTGTGTTTCCTTCTACCACATTTTACTTGTGTGAGCTTAGGAAAATTATTGAAATCTCCTCGAGCCTCCCTACCTTGTCTCTAAAATGGAATAATACTTACCCATCCTGACTACCAGAGTTGCTGCGAGGATCAACTGATTTAATGTGCATGAGCCCTTCCATAAACTATAAGCTGTTAAGTTATTTGGGCCTAACTAGGAGATGATACAAAAACAGTAATAATTGTAAGACTAAAGTGATTATGGCATGAGAGAAGTTCAGATCGGATACCATGCACATGGTGCATGCTGTAATAGTAGTAATTAGAATAGTACTGCAAAGTCAGTATTACTGGCTTCAATTTTATAGACGAAGAACCTTATTCAGAAAAGTGAACTGAATTTCCCAATGTCGCACAGCTAATAAGGAGCTCAGATGGGATGGCCAGAGCTCCTATTTCATTAAACTCTGTCTATTCCAACTTCAGTTCAATCAATTAACATGCTAATTTGAGGGTACTTCAAAAAGTTTGTGGGAAAATGGAATTAAAAGATAATGCCAATCTTCCCATAAACTTTTTGAAGACCCTCCATGTACTAGCCAAAAGCTTATGATGTTACTGCCATTACATTTTTTGATATACCTCTGGGTTCAAACTTAAACTGCACCTCTCTTTTACATATCCTTAAAAGATTTCAAGTGGGTCTTCAGGCATAAATCAGGAGGGAAATAAGCTTTTATGCCTATTAAATAAAGTGATGTTCAGATGATGGAAAACCCTTGCACCATTGGTTCAGGGGGAAAAAGAACCAGACTTTTTGTTCAAATAAACAGGCAGCTAGTTTCAAATTAATGGCTGCTGGAGGGCTGTAGTCTGTCTTCACCTCCCACTCAGGACGTTTTGTTGAAATAAAAGTGTCATGTTCCCCCAGGAGCAACATAGCCTTGATTAAGCTTGTCCATCAGTGTGAGCTCAGCACACTTTCAACAAGTAATATGTTCCCACACTCTGCAGTGGGTTACCCCTGTGACCTGAGCCAGTGTCCTTCATGTGGAGTTCCAGATCTCTGCTGTTGTGGGCGTGGAAGCTGGAAAAGACAGGCCACATCCCCAGAAAGCCTGTCAGCTGCTTTCTTGTGTCACTCAAGTTTAAAAGAGCACATGACATACATCCCTTTTGTGGGATGGGTTCCTGGAAATGACAGCCATCACCAAATCAGCACTTGTTCTGGGAGGTTCTAGCACGGTGCCTTTGAGTTGGTGTTCCAGACCTCCGATACCTGCAGGCTCTCATCACTTTTCTTCAAATTCTCTGATAAAATACACCTCTTAGGTTTTCCTCTGAGCTTGGATTTTCTTCGCTCTCTCAAAATCCCTATGTCCAGACTCACCATTTGTATTGAACCAAAATAACCAGGACTCGAAAGGGTAAACCGATGTCAACAATGTACAGGCATGGTAGCATCTCTGCTCTGCCAGGGTCCAGAGTTTAGTGTAGACCTAATGGCATCAAGGACTCAATGCTTGTGAGTCCTGGGCTACTCTCTTCACCAGACCTTGTAACAAGCTCCCCCCTGGTGCTTCCTGCCAGTTAGGCTGGTCTTGCTGACTGTCTGACTCTGGAGTCTCACGACTGACACCACAGAAGCTGCCTGCTCCTCCCTGTCTCGTCTGCTTTAGAGCATGGGTCAGGGAGCAACAAGACATAGGTTTGAGTAATGATGCAGAGATTTGCTAGCTTGGCTGCAAGGGCAAGTCAGCTTAGCCTCTTTGAGCCTCCATTTCCTTATCTGCAGAATAGGGTGTTATTAGTTTTCTCAAATGAGTGCTGTGATGATTAGATGAGATAATGAGTGCAGAAGATGCTTTTTCAGCAACTGCTACATGAGATTGTATCAAGCAATATTAACTGAAGTTGGGTGCTTATCTGGTCCTCTAATATCTTACTCCTTATAGCTTCCATACCCTCCAGATGCTTCCAGTGCTGGCCTTAACTGCCAGCCCTTCGTGTTATTTATACCCCTTGAAGTGTACGTACTGACCTTTGCACTGGATGACTGGAAAGTGATTTATCTCGGCATTCTAAGCCTATGTCAATTAAAATAAATTTAATGCGTTTCTCAAGCCTTCAACATTTATTTCTGCTGGAAAAATCCAAATGCAAATGAGACATCTGGTTCTCATGTACAAATGGTCTGTGCATTATTTGCATCTTTGTCAAATAAAGCTCGTATGAAACCTCATGTAGCAAAGTCCACATGTCCTCCATTTCTCTGATAGGGATGAGAGAATGTGATGAAAAAAGAACCAGAATACGAAGAAAATTTTTTCTGAAGTCACGGTAATTTATGTTTCACTGAAAGCTGACTTATTGCATTGTTCTGAGCAAATATGAAGGTGCTTCATAAAGTTTGTGGAAAAACAGAATGAAAAGATAATACAAATTCTTCCATAAACTTTTTGAAGCACGCTTGTATTTATTGAATTTTCCGATGTGTGTGGTACTGTTTTCAATTCTGTGGGAAGTTCAAGAAAACCACAATGTAGGCTCTGCTCAGAAGGGTAATGTCACAAGACTTATCTTTTAATTGAGAGCATATTAAACTATGCGTTGCAAATCCTAGGGCTGCGTTCTCTAACTGGAGTCAGGATTCCCAAACTCTGGGTCTGATGATTAATTTAAAATCAATTAAAATTCAACAAATATTTACTAAATGTGTACTACTAGAAGCCATGAAGGATCAATAATGAACACACTTCAGTCCCTGTCCTTTGGAAGTTTTCAGTTTAATTGGGAGGCAGACAAGTAACTGGATAATTATAATGCAGTGTGATCAGTTCAAATATCAGTCCTGTAAGGAGGAATTGAAAACGTGTAGATGCACATGCACAAGAACTGGGGTGGACTTTAATCCCAGCTCAAATGCCAGCTCCCTCCTCTAAACTTCCCCAGCATTTTATCTGAACTTCCATGATGACCCTTTTCCCTTTTTGCATCCTCCACAAATATTTGTAGAATGAATGAACACTTTCCTTACCTTTTTCAAACACGGGAAGCTGGTATCAATAGCTGAATAGTTACTGCTCCATATCTGATCCTGCATACTATTAGCCAGGCTGCTTGCTCAGTGATAAAGTCTCTTGGAACCCCACCCCTGAGAACTTACATCTTTGCGTGACCATGAAAGCGGGAGAAATTCAACAACATGAGTTAAATTATCAAAGAAAAAAAACCACCTCTGGAGTTTTAAACATGGCTCACGTGGCTCATGTCATGCTGGGGGTCATATGAAAGCCCACTGCTGCCAAACGATCTTCACAAATATTCATTCAAGGATGCCCTCCTTCCCTCCTTTGGCCCAAGGCCCTCGGTACTGCTCAGTTTTCTTCTCCCCCCATGTTCACTCTGGCTCCTGTCTGTGCTTCTGACCCCTTTCAGGGTTGGAGACTTGCCCTATCCCCCTTATCTGACCTTAGTTTCCACATTTCATCTCTGCTCTTTCTGACCCCTTGACATCATTGTTACTGATACTAAAGGACATCCACGTTCAAGTAAAGGACCTCCCTAAGAACTCTCACAGCCTGGGTGGGTCCCCGGATTTTCCCCTAGGGAGGGAGAATTTGGACAAGTAAAGGAAGATGGGATTGAGGCGTTTGGGCTCCAGCAATGACACTTAACCAATGTGTAATCTTAGATAAGAGTCTACATTTCTTTATCTACTTCCTCATCTGTATAAATAAGAGTAATACCTCAGATGCTTAAGGAAAATCAAAATCAAATAAATGGACATATAAGTGCCAGGGACAAAGATGACGTTCAGCAAATAGCAGTGTTTTCCTCTGTCACCTCTACCAGCTGTGGCCTCAGTTTCCTCCCAAGCCCTGACCTAAGGCAGAGATTAGAGAGGCCCCTTCTTACGGAAATTCCAGACTCATCTACCTTTTTTTCTTTTTTAAAGTTTACTTATTTATTTATATTATTTTTTGACATTGTGTGATGCTGTGGAGCAGTTGGAGGGGGGAGAGGGGAAGGGGGAAGCAGATAGGGTGGGAGAAGGAGGAAGGAGGAGGGGTGAGGTTGAAGCCTGTGGCACCCCCTCATTCCTGCAGGGGAGACCAGGGGGCTTCCAGTGGCGTCTTGGTCATTGCTTGGCTGGTCGTGGGTGTCAGGGGGCATGGCACACATTCTATTCTTCTTTGCAGATCTAGCCAAGTTAAGCAATTCACCTAAGACCACCCAGCAAACAGGGCACAACTTGCCGGGGTTTCATTTCCAGACATATCTTCCACGCCTTCCTTCTCTTCTCACTCCAGATGGGTCTCTTCTTTCTCCCCAGTGTGGACCTTTTACTCAAGCCAGTCCAGTTTACCCAGGCCCCTGGTCTAGAGTACGTTCTTATTTCTGCCTGGCCAACCCCAGGCCTTTATAGTTTGTCAGGGAGCTCATCGTTACCAGCAAATGCTTTCCAAAGTCCGTGACTTAAACTGGGTTATGAATGAGTGAGGAAGAAGACCCATAGCAGCAGAGATACATGGGGTGGGAGTGGGCTCAGAAAGGCAGGGACGGATAGATAGATGTCAGACGTTTTTCAGTTTCCATCTCCTTAACCTGAACATTTGCATCAGCCTTTATGTCCATGCACGTGCGATCCAACTTGCTGCATGCATTTCAGAGGAGAGAAAACCAAGGCTCAGAGAGGCAAAATGACTTCCCCAAGGCCACATAGCTAGTTTAGAAAGACTAGAATCTAGGCATTTTTTGTTTGTTTGTTTATTTGTTTGTTTGTTTGCTTGTTTTAGTGCAGTCTCCTATTCTATAGCCCACACAGGAATTGGAGAAAATCACCTCCATGCATACTTTCCCAAGTTTCACTATCAGAATGTTGATGTTCCCACATAGCACACTATGTGGAGTTGTTCCCAAAGCTCCTTGTGCCATCTCCTGCTGCTGGTAGTTCCTTCTGCTGCATCCAGGTGCTGCCACAACCGCTGGGCACATCCACCACCATGTGAGTACACTGGAGCCCCAAACCTTGGTTTGGTCACCTCCTCTTCACTCTGTTGGTGAGGGACGGGTTGCTGCCCTAGGGTTATAGGGATGTCTGACACTGGACAGGTGATATCAACAGTTTATCAGTCACATGTGCTTACAGCCTGGTGAAGGAGGACACCCCATACCATGCAGGACCACATAGGGCTGCACTTGGGAAGACTGAGCAACCAGGAGTGTGGGAGACAGGCTTTGTAGTACCAAAAGGGTGAGGTGCCCCTGCTTCCCATGGGAGAATGTGATTGCCCTATTTGAATACTTCCGCAGGCTGGCAGGGAACTGAAACCCACTATTTGGGGAAAGTCAGGAACTGCAACTGGTACAGCTGGGCTAGGGGACCCTATCTGTGGCAGCAGAGTGAGCAGAGGAAATTGCACCAAAAGTCACCTCAGCGCATGATACCAGACCTTAAATTTAGGCCTCACACACAGCCTTCCCAAACCCATCTGTGTTCTCATCAAGGGGAGAATGCCTCCCTCCCCTTGTGCTTTACAGCTTATTAAAAGCTTACCAAAGCAGAGTTTTTAGTATAAACAATTCTTTCACTTTTGTTTTGTTTTACTACTCATACAATCCCTCTTCACAGGGAAAATATCCAAATTACAGACACGGAGCTGTACTCATAAACCCCAGGCCCATTTGGACACTGGGACTTTGTTTCTGGGAAGCCCATCTGTCTGCCTCCCAGGAGCCTTCTCAGGCCCTCGAGCAAATAGATCCAAGGAGGTCCCCGCCCAGGAGTCTGCCCAGTGTTCACAGAAGTGGTCAGGGTCTCACGCTGGCTTTCCTGCCCCACTAGCCCTGTGTATTTGACAGCCAGAGGGCAAAGTATGGTAAGAGTCTGTGAAAGCAGCGAATTCTTAGCCTTGGTAGCTATTTCTGTTCATGTGGCCCCAGGCATTTCTGGCTGAATGCTGCCACTTGCAAAACTAGCACAAGATGTGGAAGCTATTGGAAGTTCAAAGGCACTGGCAGGCTTCAGCAAAGTGAAGCCGGAGGCAGCTCCTGGCTGGACAAAGGAATTAACACATACATCTGTTTAAGGGGCTTGGAGGCTTCTCAGTAAATTTTCTGTCAGAAAAGTCACTGAAGAAAATCCACACCTGCCACATTTTCTGTGAGCTGACTCCTAGCACAATTTATAGAGTGTTCAGAAAGGGGTCTATCAAAGGTTGGGAAAAGATGGTACCCTACCCACCCTCTTCTCAGCATGCACATGGCAAGGACTTGATCCTGCTGACTACTCAGGATGCAAATGGGATCCCTGGATATAATTAACCCAGGTCTGATTTTGCTCCTTGGAGCATGCAGCAGACTTCACGTGATGCTCAGAGTAGGAGGTTCTGAACTAATAACAAAACATACACTCAATTCTGTTTCTTATTTATTAAACTCCTTCCCCCTCCATCCCTTCCCCCTTTTTTTTTCTCCTTTAGATTCCATCTCCTTTAGGCTCCATCTTCTCACCTCCTCTTACCCTCTTCCTCACCCCCACCTTTACCTCTCCCCACCCCACTTTCCTTGCTTCCTCCTTCCCTTTCCCCTATTGCTCCCCATCTCTCTTGCTGTTGATCCTCCCAGAGCTGCACGTTAGCAGAGGTTGGCACAAGACCATTTAATCTAGAATCTTGCCTCCTCTTGATCAGGATCTACTTGTGCCTCCTGACTGAGAGGGAAGGGTGCATTCCTTTCTAGTTTCTGAGGCTGAGCCCCACGGTGTTCAACAGCCCTGCTAACAACTCATCTCTCCACTGAGAATCTGGGCAAAATTCAGGAGTGAGTCATGAAGACAGAAACCTCTGGGTAGACTCCCACAGACAGGTTTTAAGGAGAGGGAGAGAATCAGACAACTTGTGATCTAATTCTTACTTTCCACCTTATGAACCCTTGGGTAGGGCACCTTCCCTCTCTGTATGTGCCTCAGAGTTCTAGCTGCAAAAATGATGATGCTAAACTCAAAGTCTTTTCCAATTCCTTAATTTTTGTCCCCCTTCTTATGACATTGCTATAAAATCACAGGCTTCATCTCCCCATGACAAATGCTATTCTCTTTGATGAGTAAAAAGGCTTATAATGCAAATGGACCTTAACAGACTTTCCATGCAGAGCAAGAGAAGCAAATTTGACCTGGGACCATGGAGTGTTGGTTCCACTCTGGCTCTTTCCAGCTACCCACAGTCTCTGGTTCCTGCCTCAGTGACCCATTTCTTACTGACTCTATCCACTGGCCCCAGGAAACGCTGACCTCCTTCTTTCTCCAAAGTGTGTGTGTTTGGGGGGGGGGGTTGAAATAAATCTTCCTTTTAGAAACTCAGAAGCACTTTTGGAGGTTAAGAAATGAGTGTTTACTGAAGGAAACACCACAAGATTTTTTTAAAAGGAAGTATTTCTGAACACAGGCTTCTGAATATATTTGGGAGCCAAGCTCAGATAAATTAAACTCTGGATCTTGGTTGTTTGGGGGCCAACTGAGTTTCCAGATCTGACAAGATCTTCAGACTCTTTCAGAAGACACTCTCACTCCAGTTTTTGTGGAAACTGAATTCCAGTGTTACCGCGAGGGGTCTTACAGTCCCCAAAGCTGGCTTCGTGGTGGGAATAGGACCAGTGTTTATGAAAAGTGGAGTCATCTGGTGAAGGAGGGGTGATGTGACAGATACGAGCAGATCAAAGATCACTGTCTCTCTGCTGAGGTGCCCTTTCACCTTGGACCCTGTTCCCCCAAACAACAGCTCTGGTCCTGACCACTGCTCTCCCTCCATAGGACACGATAGAGAACATCAGCCTCCCTGTTCCTAATAGTTATGTCTCTGGGGATGGAAATCTGAATTCAAGAATCCACTGGGGGAAAGAATCATTGGTTGGCTAATTTGTTCCCTTGTCATCAGACTCGGTCTTTGTCCCTGTTTAATACAGATTGTTCCTGTTGCCCTGGCACAAGCCTCAGACTACATGAACAGAGTCAGAGTTTTTGGCTTTTGTTCCACTTCTGTGATGAGGGGCTGCCAAGAGCTGTGGAGAAAGATGTGGGGCTCAGAGACGATGCCCATTCTGGGAAAATAAAATAAAAAGTTAAGGCAAATGACTTGTGCTAGAAAATGCATTGTTGCTTCGGTGAGGAGGGAGCTCTCTGAAGAGCTGAATGAGGACAGAAAACAAATGCTGCTCCAGATTCACTCCCATGCAAAAACATCCCCCATTTAGTTCCTTCTCTCTAAAGTTTTTAAATTCTGAATTCTGTGGTTGGTGATACCTACAGGGCATTGGCAACAGACACCTTTGACGTCTATACCTCTGTAGCTCTTTGTAAGTTATGCTCTTCATAAATGATTACACAAGGAGATTAATGTAAATAGCCTTTATGCCGGTCATATGCCTAGAAATCTTAGGGATGGAACAGAATTGTGTTCCCATTTCTTTTCTGAATACCTTGTAATAATTGATTGCTCCCAGAACCTCTTGGAGTTAGGTCAATAAACCCTATTTTCCTTCACGGGGAGAAAATCAAAGCCTAGTGATTTCTTTTTTTTTTTTTTTCCTTTTTGTCTTTTTTCGTGACCGGCAACAGATCACAACCCTCAGTGTCGCGCCCGTACCGGACCGGGACCAGCAACGGGATCACAACCCTCGGTGCTGCTCCCGCACCTCACTCAGCCAGTGAGCGGCCGGTCTGTACGTGGGATCCGAACCCTCGGCAGGAGCGCCGTCGCGCTCCCAAGCGGCCCACTGTAGCAGTGCGCCACCGGGCTGGCCCAAAGCCTAGTGATTTCTTATGACTGCAGACTCTGGGCAAGTGTTAGAAATAAGACACCATCAAATGCCACAAACTTCTGGTACTTGCCCTACTTTGAACCCCAGGAATTTGGAAGAATGTTAGATGTAAAAGTTGTCATTTAGATCCTCCTTTTATGAAGCCCTGCTAATAATCCAAAAGTAGAAAATTTATAGTATAAAATGGAAACTGAAGTGAGCATAGATAATATCCTCAGGAACTATTATGTGCAATGGTGTTCACTGTTATGAAAACCAGCGCTGGGGACACTTGAGATGCAAGGAAGCCCCCTAAAGCCACAGCCACATTTCTCTGATTGCTTTTGCTGCTATTTGAGTAACTTCCTGCCTTGCTGTCACCCAGCCCATTAAGAATTTATTCTTCAAAGACAACTCTTCTGGGAATGTCGCCCTGTCCCTGACTGACTCCTCCCCCACATGTCTTGGGCCAGATGGTCAGAGTCCAGTCTACTACAGTGTGTGGAAATATCAGGCTATAACTATGTCCTGGTGAGGAATGACGTGCCTGGACTCTACTCACTTCAGCTCAGGTTGCCGCAGGGATAGTTTCACCATCCTATCTGTTTCAAATTCCTATTTCCCACTATCTGCCACCCCCTCCAGTAACTGTCCTCCCCTCTCAAGCTAGAACTCTCTCTCATGCTCTCTTTCCACCCCCAGCTGTCAAAGGCAAACAAAAGTCTTTCTAGATGAATCTCAACTTCATAGTTCTGTGTCCATGCAAGACAGGACTCCCCAAAATGAAATAATTCTTGACTTGGCCATCTCTCTTTTATGTTATGACACCCCAAAGTCCCAGACCTAGAATTTTCCTTTCAAAGCATAGACTCACAAGGGAGAAAATCAAAGAAATACACCTTCAAGCTGTTCTTTCCTTCGTCTATTGCCTTGCCCTTTGTACTTCTCCCATCAGAGGATGTTGTACAATTTTTCCTGCAATTTCTCCAAATCTTTGTGTTTTTTTAACCCTCTACAGAAGTCATCAAACTATATGAATGACAGAGAGTTCACATTTCCATATTATCTTCTATACAAGTATGCATGTATGTAAAAACCTAATTCTGTTTAAATTAAAATAGACACATAAACACGCACATATATATCTGAGGAGTATTTACTTTTTAAAATTTTTAGTTATTTAAATCATAAAAGTAAGATATACATGCTGTAACCACTCAAAAACATAAAAAGGTCTAAAGTCAAATCAATACTCTTCCTGTCTCCTCCTCCAGTCCCACAGTGGGAGGCATCCAGTGGCGTGGTGCACACAAATAGATGCCTACGTGTAATGTTTTTATTTAAAATGTGATTGTACTCTACCTTTTATTAGTCTTTAACTCAGTTTATCACTTAATGAAGTATCATGACTATGCTCCTTTATTAATATACAAATCTTCTATGTTTTTCTATTGTTTAAACTGACTGGTCTTAAGAGTAAATGAAATATGTAAAGAATATCTAAAGAGTAAATCGATAAATACACATAGCCAAAAATGGCTATAAACAATAGAAATGGGTATACAATAGAAAGTATCTTCTCTTTCCCCTCTAGTTCCCCCTTCTCAGAAGCCACAACTTTTAGCACTTTCTAGTTACTCTAATTTGAAATTTAGTTACTGAAATTTGAAACAATGACTCTCTCTCAACTAAAAGTCCAGCTCACCTTCCCCCTTTCTTCATACTCACAGTTTACAGTAACCATAGAAAGCCCTTTTCCTTTGTAAATGTTCAGGGTCTTCATGACCTCATGCACCAAATAAAAACGAGACAGGTCTCAGGGAAAGCTACGGTCCACCTGCAGTTGAGAGAAGAGTATAGAATTATGATAGATCAGAAGTGGAAGCAGCCATTGCCATTACAAGTCCAGAGGACTATAACCTTTCTGCAGTTCACTGACTCAGCTGAAACTGTTGAAAGCGATGAACCATCTTGTCAGAAAAATCAGCATATACAAATATGTGTTTGCATGTCACTACAAGAGCCTCACAAGTGTCTTGAAGCCCAGCCGTGGGCTCCAAGTTAAGAGCATCTGATCTAATCCAGTCTCCTTCCTTCCCTCATCCTCACTGTACAGAGAGGAAACTGAGGCTCAGGTGTCTGGATATCACAAGCAGCAAGAGGCAGAGCTGTAATGGGACTGAGGTCTCCTGATGCCTAGTTCATTGCTGGGTTTAGATGGCATGACTATAAAGTCTCCCTATGTTGAATCTCACTCTACACACAGTAGAGAAGAGCCAGCAAGCAGTGTGTGATTCTTCCTGCATAAATATTCTGAGCAAAAGTGGGTTTATCAGATAATAGATTGTATCATATGCCTATTGGTCAGTGTATTAGTCAGGGATCTCCAGAGACTCAGAACCAAAAGAATTTGTATATATAGAGAGATTTACTGTAAAGAATTGACTCATAATTACGGAGGCAAGCAAGTCCAGAATCTGCAGGGTTGGCCAACAGGCTGGGGTCCCAGGGAAGAGCTGATGTTTCAGTTCAAGTCCGAAGGCCATCTGTCTGCTGGCAGAATTCCTTCTTGCTCAGGGGAGGTAACTCTTTGTTCTAAGAAGGCCTTCAACTGATTGGAAGAGGCCCACCCACATTATGGAGGGCAATTTTATTTACTCAAAGCTCACAAATTTAAATGTTAATCTCATCCATAAAACATCCAGAAACATTGAGAACAATGTTTGACCAAATATGTGGGCATCGTAGTCCAGCCAAGCTGACATGTAAAATTAACCATCACAGTCGGTCTGATCTGGATCTTCCTATCAGCTTCTTCAGACTTAGGTCACAACCCATTGGAATATGTCTGAACCTGGAAAAGCGTTTCCTAAAACAAGAAGATGCATTTCTATTATCCTTTGATGATGTAACCATAAATGTATAATTTCTGATATTAGCAACTGACTCACTAATGAACTGTATATACATTGTAGCAAGGTTATCTTGGAACCAGCCATTTTATAAACAGATGATATTAAATTTGAAGACTTCCTTGCATTCTAGAAAGTGTCCAGAGTTTCAGTGTCCAAAATTTCTTCTCCCTAAGAGTTATTAATTCTCTAGATGAACATATATTTGGCATCCACTATTGGCCAGTAACTGGGTTAGCCATTGAGGAAATGTAACAGTTCTTATGTAAAGAAATTTTATGTTCTGATGGGAAGAGTAGACAAGGGAATGAAAAATTCCCTCTATCCCTCCCTCCAGCTAATGCTCTGAAAGAGATTTGCACAGTGTGCTAAAGGAAGCACATTCTCAAGGATAGCTCCTATATTACAATGCATTCCCTCTTCATCTTTACTGCAAACCCTTGGTTCCAAGATAGAAAGGCAAGGATGCCTCTGGCCAACTTCCTTATTAACCTTGCCTTGGCTCACCCTCTCATAGTACTATTACTCCAGACTCCAGTTTCTCTCAGTGATTATATCAGAACAAAATTGTTTCAATGGTGCATTCCAGGTGCAATGCGGACTGGGGAGTAAGAGTTTTGTCCCCGAGTATAACTGAGTTTGTGGTTCAGACCAGTCACCTCATTTGGGGACAGAAACCATATGGGCTGATTGGGGCACAGCTTCTGGCATCAACAGAAGCCCCTCTTAGGGAGGCAGTTGGGTATTCGGTGGATTTCTGAAATGAGGGTTCCATTAACAAGGTCACTGTGTTGTTATGTTAGCAATTATCCCAGAGGAAGTTAATCTGGAATTAGGACCAGATTTTCCAAAGCTGGACTTATAAACACCATGGAAGTAGACTTTCCTGTTGGTGATAGAAAGATTTACATTGAACAGCAGCCTTTTCTGCAGCAATGACAGGTCTGATTATTCTGAAATTTGACGAAGAGTACAGAGTGATTAGATTATGGTTTAGTCTGTGTTTCAATTTCTGGTTCATTGAAAGCTAGCTATAAACTGCGTCTCCAAAAATTTCACCTTTGTGCTGTGCTAGGCCAGGTGGTATCTGTAAACTGAGAGGAAGATTCTAGATTGTGCTATTTAAAGTTAAAGAGGGACAGTATAACACAAGCTGGTCATGAAAAGCCCAGTCCTGACATCCTAAACAGGCTAAAAGTTTTTCTGAAACCAGTTGTAATTTTTTCCCAGAAGAATTTATGCTCCAGTTCAGAATTTTAAAAATTAAGCAATGGGTGTATTCACTGAATATTGGGAATAAGAGAGTACACTTTTTTTCCCTCCAAACTTGGAACTGAATGAACCAAACCTTATTCTGTTGAAGAAAATAGACTCTCCGTTCCAAATAGGACCTAAAATCTGGAACAGATTAAAATGGTAAGAAACTTATTATTGTTTATTTCTGAGCCAACAAAATAAAACATTGTTGGAAAACAACTCTATTACCCAAAAGAGAGAGAAGTGGTAAAGATGTCCAATTAGGTCAACACCCAAAGAATATTTTGACCTCACCTTACTGGACCACAAAAGGCGAGCTAAAAGCTGTTAATAAAAATAGTAACCATGGTAGCATTAATTAGGTAAACTTTTGATGTTATTCAGTACATTACAAAAGACACAGATATCATTTTGTTTCAAAATGGCTAATTACCTTCAAAACCAGATTTAAGGCACATTTTGGAAGAATGTAACAATTTTTAAAAATTGACTGCGATTAGTCAATTCTTTCAAAATATTATAAAGTAAACTTATGGACAAATGGTGAAATATAAGGTCGAAGATGGAGCAGAGATGATATGTTTAGTCATAATTCTAGTGTAATAAATATTATTGCTAACAGTATTAACAAATCACTGAAATTAATAATAATTTCAAAACCCAATGGACATGCTTTTTTGCTGGATGAGGTAAGCAATGACGGGGCTATTATTTGTGATTGCAATGAAGCAAGTCTCAACAAACTGAAGATTATATTGGCAGCTTATCTTTGGGAGTCTCTTATTGCTACAAGAAACAAGAAAAGTGGGGAGGAAAACTGAGAAACATTTTCATTACCAGTGAGTCTCATTACAGCCTCTGAAGTCATTGGTTTTCTCCAAGAAAATGACACTAAAAGACATCTCAGTGACCTTGGCTATTGTGATGTTGCAGCTCAAATATTTTAGTGGGAATGAGCCAACAAATGACTAAAATAGGGTTTCTAGAAAAATATTAAATGAATAGTAGGTCACATAAAAATGTAGTATACTTTCTATAAATCCTAAGAGTATAGAAGTCAACTGTTCTACTTATTTCCCTTCCTGTATCTTCAACTTCTTTCAATCTCATTGGCTCCTTCTCAAACTATGAATATGTTTAATCATATTTTTAAAGTTTTCTTTAACACTCTTTATCTTATAGCTATTATTTTTACTCTTCCCTGTTATTAAATGTCTGAAAAATTAGAATACTTTTGTCACGTTTGTTTTATCTGTGTCTTTCTGAATTCCCTAAAATTTATATTCACAATAATTGTTTCTGCTCAAATTAACAATGACTTCCAAATTTCCACATGCTAAAATCGGAATCCTTACTTTCCCATCCTCTGTGATCTCTAAGGCACTAACACTATCACAACCTCCTCTTTGAATCTTGGAGAACATTCACTCCTGGCTCTGTTCCTGGCTCTGGTTCCCAGTCTTCTCTTTTTTTTTTTCTGAGCATCACAGCAGGTTCCTTCCTGATCTTTTCCTCAGTCATTGCGATCAGTCTTGCTTCTTCCATGGCTTTAGCAAATACTAACTTCCAACCCATGATTTACAAAGTTTAACAACCATGCATAAATTCGACAGTCATTCACTGAGCAGCATTTTTCTACTAGGCACTGAAGATATAGTGGAGAATAAGACAAGGTACCTGACTTAATGACCTCAAAGTTTAATGTGGAAGCAGATAAAAACAAAGAAAAATATAGACAAATAAACGGAATTACACTTAACGAACTAATGAACACAGAAGAGCACCTTCCTCCAGCTTCCCTCTCCCTTTTGACCTCCACATATGCATTCCCAGCATCTTTCCTTGAACATTTCTCAGTCACCACAAACTCAGCATGCTGAAGTGAGAATAACCTGTTCTCCCATCCCATACTCGCCCAACACCCTAAACCACATCTTTTGCTGTATTTCCTATATTGGTTAAAAAATAAAACAACAATGCAGTTGTCTAAGCTGGAAGTTCCATCACCTCTTTCATGCATTTCTCCTTTCTCACTCTTTACATTCAAATAGTCACTGTCTAAGTATCTCTCAAATCTGTTTTCGCCTTTTCCATAACCTGTATCTTCTCCTTATTTTGATCTCTCTTCTATATTGTTCAGTCTTCTGGATAATATCCCTGTCCCCCCAGTCTTCCTTTCCAACCCAAATTGTCGCTGTAATTAGCATTTTAAATCTCAGGGTTGTTTACATCACTACCCTCGCCAGGCAGCTCAGCTGTGCCAGCTTGATTTCTAGATATGTCCCTTCTCTTTGCTGCCAGTGGGGCCCAGGACATGTAAGAGACCCTACAGGTCACAGGACTTTCTATATTCCCCGCTTACCCTGAAACTGATCCTGCTTCATAGAACTGAACTTCTTTTTAGGCACTTCCTATTTATTCTCAGTTTGGCTGCATTATATTCAGTGTCCCCAGAGAAATAAGGCCACTCGTGAACCCCACAGCTTTTAACCCTATAGTTCTGCTCACTGTACCCATCCAGCCATGTAGTCACTTCAACAACTGTTGAACCATTAGGTACCATTCAACATACTAGGCACTGGGGATATAAATACATATAGAATCAGTTCCTAGCCTTAGGAAACTCACAATCTAATGGTGGTAGAAGATCATTTAAACAAATAATTACAATTCTCTAAAGAAAGAGTAAAACAGGAGAATGCAAAATGAATAAAATGTATCAGGATTGCCATTCTGAATTTTCTACCATGATCCTGTATTACTTTTTTAATTAGAAAAGTAATAAGCCCACATGATGAAATCTCAAGATGGCATGTGGAGTACTTACAAGACTCTCCCTAAGAATTCTTTGGAAATGGAAAATATATGATATCTAAACTTAAAATAGCTACCATTTAACCAAATAAAATAAAAATTTCCCACTGTAAATTTCTATTTAGCTCCTATAGAATGCTATGTATTTCAGTATAGCAAATACATTTGCTCTACGAGGGACAGCCTAGTGTGTGAGAAAGAACCCAGGAAGTGAGTTGACCCTCCTTCACTCTCAGCCTCATATTGCCCCCTCTCCTCTTGCTCTGTGCCCTCAGCCATCCAGATTCGTTCTGTGTTTGGTACGTCCCGTGTTCCCTCTGGCCTCAAGGTCTTTGCACGTACTGCTCCCTCTGCCTGAAACAGCCCCCACTCCTGCCTCCCACACACCCATTGCTGTTAAATTATTTATGTTGGGTCAGTGGTTCTCCAATGTGTGTGTGTATGGATGTACATGTGTGGATGTGTGTGTGTGTGTGTGTGCGCATGGAGGAGATTGTGCCCCAGAGGACACTTGGCAATGTCTGGAGACATTTTTGATAGTCATGCTGGGGTGGTGGTGTTAGTGTCATCTAGTGGGTAGAGGCCAGGGATGCTGCTAAACATTCTACAACACACTGGACAGTCCTCAACAACAAAGAGTTATCTAGTTCCAAATGGCAGTAGTGCTAAGCTGAAGCAACTTTGCTCTAGGTCTCAGCTCAGGAAGTTTTCTTTGACAAAATCAGGACTTCCTGGCAGCTTTTCTCAAAGCACACTATTGCTTCTCTTTGAAGCATTTACTTCTACTCCTTGTGAGAGAAGCAATGAAATGAGGTCAGGAGTGGGGCTTAGAACACACCTTCTAGTGGGCTCAGTGTAGGGGTTGGGCCATGTGTCCAAAGCACAGGAGATGGGAGCAGCAGAGCAGGAAAGAGAGAGCCAAAGAGTTGGCCAAGAGTGGCAGGCATGCAATGTGATCACTCTCCTGTGATGTTCCCATGGTGTACATAAAGTTGTTTAATATCACACCATTATTACAACTGGATTTCTTGTGGAAAAGAGAGAACAGAATTTCAGATCTGAATACGGTGTGGCATAGACTTGCAGAATTTCAGATCTGAATATAGCATGGCATAGACCTGGGAAAGGAGGCAGAGAGAGACCAAGGAAATAAATGAAATTGTGGGGATAGCTTTGCAAGCCTTGCTTTCAGGTCTTGATCCTCGATCTTTGAGGATCTGGGGGTGCAGGCTTACATCAGGATGAGGGAAGATATGTGATTGAAAAACTATAGTGGGGACACTGGTATTTAATTACATTGTAGTGCAACCCATAGATATAGTGGGGAACATTCAATGATTCCAGATTGAAAGTGAGTGTATCTGTTGAGATATTAATCATCAAACTAGCCCAGCAGGCTGAGTCTTTTGAGTTAAAGAACTAGATCGTACATCTTTCTATTCCCAATTTGAGCATAAAGCCTGGCAACTAGCAGGCTTTCAATACATACTTACTGAATTGATTTGAATTAATAAAGGCATTATATGTTGAGAAACTATTATCCCAGTAACTACAAGATGCTACACATATATAACCCATTTAGTCTTTACTAGAAACTCATGAGATAGATGTTTTTATCTCCATTTTACAGAAGAGAAAACTAAGGTTTAAATGGGATAATTAAATTGGCAGAATTCATGCCCCAGTAGGTAGCAGAGCCAGGACTGCACCTCCTGATTTCATTGCCCTGTCTCTCTCATACACATCGTAAAAGGCTCATCCCCAAGGAGCCCCAGCATATAATAAAGAAAACTTGGTTTATAGCAAACATAAATGATGAAGGTGCAAGATCAGTCATGGTACCCACAGGAAATGGACAGCACACTCAAGACATTGAGAGTTGAATAAAGAACTATTTACAAAATCAATCCATTCATAAAGGATGAGTGTGCCACTCACTCCTAGGCTTGAAGAGGTAGGGGAGGGAGTGGACACCTAGACCTAAGGCAGAGAGCTATATGGAGAAGGCCACTGGGCAGTTGAAGGATGCTGCCAGCCAGCAGTGACTCTGCAGGTGGGGAGCCCTGAGGATGACTATTCTGACCCATGTTCCACCTGACCTCTGATTTCTTGCTGTGCTTTCCATCGGCCAAACTTGACTGAAAGTCTGGGGGCAGTGTAAACCTTGGGGTAGGCTGGTAAATCTAAGGAGGAGGAACATGGGAAGTGTCAGCATGAGAAGGTTCTCATCGTGGCTGAGGCTATTAGGCTTGGTATTGCTGCTACTCCTGCATACAACAATGAATCTTCAAACTAGCCCAGCAGGCTGAGTCTTTTAAGTTAAAGAACAGTATCATACATCTTTCTATTCCCAATTTGAGAATAAAGGCTAGTAACTAGCAGGCTTTCAATACATACTTACTGAATTGATTTGAATTAATAAAGGCATTATGCTGCCATATAGTTATTAATCTAAAATGTTTGAGAAATATAGTTATCATCTGACAGGTGATGCTCCCAAATTTCTCAGACTTTCAGGCTTGCAGGAGGACTAGAAATGGAATAAGGGGCTGAGAAAACGTAATTGGATAACTAAGAGAATTTGTGACTGGCTGTCAAGAATGACCTGTCATTTGTAGGCAGACTTGTTATTTATTCTCATGAAGTTCCCAGGGAAGAGACAAACAAAGCTGACTCGGCATTAATGCATCTTTATTCACTATCACTGAACACATGCAAAAGGGCAAAGATGATGCTGTCAACACCTCCTCATAGAGCAGCGTGGAAGATTCCAACACGGTGCCGGTTGCTGTAAACACACCCTCCAGGGAACGTGTAGTGGACAGTGTGTGATGAGATGTCAGGTCCCTGCTGCCTACACGTTTGTCTTCCTGGCCAACACTGCCAAACCTTCGCACTTGTAATCACAAGAAGCTTGCAACAAGATTTTAAAAATCAGACAATTCTGGATCCAAAGGGCCCCTATATATATTTTGTAGTATCCTTTCATCCTGCAGCAGAGGAAACTGGGAACCAACATGAAACATGTGTGGAATGCCTTTCTAGGATAAAACTACAGGCTCCACATGTTCAAACCCATACCGAGCTAATTAAGTGGTGTTCTCCAAATTCCTCTGGCTGATGGAGAGTGTTGTTCTCAATCAGGGCCTTACTTTTCTGAACCTCAGTTTTCTCATCTTATAAAATGAGCATCATAATGACTTCCTCCCAAGGTTATAATGATAAAAGTGAGTAGATGTTTATAAACTCTAAAATATAGTAAAATTTATTTAGTTATTCATTAATGAATGAACAATATCCACTGACAGCCAACTCTACCCTCCTCCACGTGGGCTTTAGAGACAAGCTTCTCTTAAGGATTTTGCTCCTAAAAGTTCTCTCTCTTCTGCTTCATCTTTTTTAAAATAAATCTTTTAATTTAGGATAGTTTTAGATTTACAGAAAAATTGGGAAGAAAATGGAGAATTCCCATATACTGCACATCTGCCTCATCGACTTTCCTCTCTCTGTGTACAGACACGTGGTTGTGCCCTGTATCTTAAAACACATGGGAAACATCTTTTTCCTTCACATTCCCCTTAATTATTGTTCAATTTCACTCTTCCACTTCATAGCAAAACTACTCAGAGTGATTTATCTCTATGAATGGTCTATTCTACTTCACTCCCACTATTTCCACAACTTTTTTGTCTGCATAGCTCCACTGAATCAGGATTGTCAAAATCCTGTGCTGCCTACACCAGTGGTCTCTTCTCTGTATTCATCCTATTTGACCTCTCATTGGCTTTCAATTCAGTTTATGTCTCCCTCCTTCTTTGGAAACCTCTCTTTCCTTGGCTTCTGTGATACTACACCCTCTTCCTTCACTGTTGTCCTTCATTAATCTCTTTTGCCACCTGTTCCTTCTCTGCATGTTCTCTGAATGTTGGCATCCCCCTGGGCATTGCCAAAGCCTTCTGTTTCCCCCCTCTATATTCAATCCCTACATCTCATCTAGTTTCATGGTTTATATCCACCTTATATGCAATGACTCCCACGTTGATATTTCCAGTCCTCACCTCTACCTTGAGAATTAGAATCACGTCTTCACTTGCTGAATTTTTATCTCCAATTGGTTGTCTAATGGTCATCTCAAGTTTCATGTAGTCAAAACGGAGGAGCGCCTTATCACTCCCTGCTCCCATCTGCACCTTCCCCAGCCCCCTACCTCAGTAAAGGGCACTATCCTGTCACCCAAGCTAGAGACAAGCATTGTCCTTGTTTTTTTTTTTTCCCTCAACCCTTTGCATCCAATCTACCAGCATGTCCCTTTAATTGTACTTCAAACATACTTCAAACAGTTCATGGAAAATGGAATTAAAAGATAATATGAGACTTTTCATGAATTTTTTGAAGACACTTTGTGTATCCTTAATCCATTCACATTTTTCCATCTCCAACCACACCACTCTAGGTTAAGCCACTGTCTCAAGTCCTGCCTCCTGCAATGGCTTCCTCTCTTGTCCCCTTCCCACCTCTTCTAAACTCACTCCCCACGTGGTAGCTGGAGCGATATTAAGACATTGACCACATCCTGTCACTTCCCTGCTTCAAACTACTCAGTGATTGATAGTACATTCAAAATAAATCCAAACCATCCAAAACCCCTTGGCCTTCAGGGCTCTCTCTGCATGATCTGGCCTCTCTCTCCTCATGTCCTATCGTTCTTTTTTTGTGCATCAGCCACTCTTGCCTGCTTTATGTTTTGCAAATACAGGAAGATTGTTTCTGCCTAAGAGCTTTTATCTTGCCATTTTCTCTGCCTGGCACACTCTACTCCACAAAATTATCCTGTGACCAGTTCCCCACCACCTGGCCAGGGACCCTACCTTGTTTAAAGTACCCACTCCCCCTCCCTCAGTTTCTCATGATTTCATATCTTGGTTTTCATTTCTTCATTGTACATATCAGTATTTTAATGTCCTTGCTCATTTTCTTTGTCCTCTCTCCTATCTGTAATGCAGGCACCTGGCTGTCTTGCTCACTACCCACCCCTCTACCCCTGAGAGCCTGCTAACACATTATAAGGTGCTCAGTAAGTACATGAATGAATGTGCTCAGCAATAGACATGCAATGGTGAACTGAAAATGGTGAATTGAAAATGACCATAGTATAAAAAATCCACCCTTTCAGAGCCAAGCAGGTATTTTCACACTGCCTGGCCATACAACCTGAAAAGAAGAATAAGTTGATTGTTAAGAGTTTTGTGGTTGATTATTGTATGGGTGGGTGACTTCCAGACCTTTCAGTCTCCCTGGATAAGACAGATAGTTTCCATAAGATGTCAGTGCTATCCATCTACTTGGACAGAGTAGATGTACAGAGACATAAATACTTGCTAAGTGAACATCTACTCTATGCTGGGAATCCTGCTCAGTGCTTCTCTCAGATTATCTCATTGAATCATTTCAATAATCCTACTGGAGAATAAGCATCCATTATTCTCTCCACTTTAGAGGTGAAATAACTGAGGCATGGAGGAATCAAGTAAGTTGCAAAAAGTCACACAACTACTAAATAGCACTGGATATTTCAAAGCCTGTTTTATCTCCATTGCATACTGCAATTTTGAGAACTAGGACGTATTCTCCAGGTGACGATAGTAGAAAGGTGAACTCATAATTGAATTGCAGGTGCTGGTAAGTTTAGAACTATTTAGGTTTCTTCTGTCCTGGGTTAAATCCAAGGTGTCCCAGATACTGGCAAGATGAAAAATCTTTTTGTGAGAAACTGGGATGATATAAAAAATGTTTCAGTATCGAGAATTAAAATGAGCAACCTTCCCCACCTTATTCATTTTCCCAACCCTCAATAAATATTTACTGAGTGTCTACTATGTGCCAGGCACCTGCTAGATTCTGGGGGTGTATTAGTGACAAGACAGACACAATGTCCTCTGAAGGTTTCTTTTTGAAAGAATGAGGCTACATTTAATTCTTCACCACTCACACCATCCACTTCCAGTTCCTTAATAGCATTCGGGTTCTTAATAGCAATGTGGTCTGGAGTCAGCCAGGCACTGGTGGATAAGAGGCCTCTGTGGAGGTGCTGCTTGGCACAGAGCATCAGCAATGGAGCCATTCCTAGCCATTGCAGCCGTCTTTGGTTCACCTTCTGAGTGTGGCTTTCCTTAGCTGGTTAAGCTTTCTGGATACTTGCTTTCACTGGAGAAAATCTTCTTGGTGTACTGTAAATTTATTGCGTGGGTTTGGGAAATGCATAGGGAGTGGTATTGACAGGCTTTGGGGGATGATTGGGTATGAAGGGGATGAAAAAACAGAAGAGTCAAGGATGACTTCCAGGCTTTGGTCTGAGCAACTGGGTGATTGGCGGCATCATTTACTACTATGAAATATACTAGCAAAGGAGCAAGACATGTCATTTTGTTTTATTTTGTCTTGTTTAGGAGAAAGATCATGAAGTCAGTTTTGGATAGGTTGAGATAGAGTTGCCTATGAGACATTTAAGTGGGTTGTTCGATAGGCAGCTGAAGATACAGGGTGGAATCTCAAAAACAGACCTAGAAAAAAGCCAGAAAATTGTCAACAAATAATAATAAAGCCCTGAGAGTGGAAAAGTATGTCTTCTGAGAGTTGCACCACGGAATTCAATAACTCACATAGAAGTAGTTTTATACTATTTAGACAAGGCATTTTAGATTCTGTGGATTTGTTGTCTCTAACATCCAAATTTCTTCCCTTAGGGGAAAAATCCAACCAAAAACAAAACAGAACAAAAAAAAAAAACTCAAAAAGAAAAACAAAGCAAAGCAAATGAAAACAAAAACTCAGTATTTCCTTCTCTTCTAATATTGTCTCTAAACAAGCTTATCTTGCCTACTCCTTTCAGCATCAAGTCCGATAATCATTTCCCCAAGAGAAGGAGGCAGGCATGGAAATTGAATTAAAATCTGACAAAACAAGCCAATATATTTCTTTCCACTTATGTGCAATCTTATTTTATCCCAGTTGTGACTGATGCCTCTGATAGAAGAGCCCCGCATCTGTGGATGATTTAAACAGTGTTATGTAACACATGCTCTGTCCTGATCAAACCTTTTGTTTTCTTTGAATTTTGCATTGTTTAAAAAGAAGCTGTTTAATTTTTACTTTAGCATTAGAAAAAATGGTGGGATGCATGTGAACTTTGAGACAAAAACTCTAGTTTCCTATCCGAGATCTACAACTTACCACCGAGTAAATTTTAGTCCTTTCTTTCAGAAATGATGTAACAATTGTCTTCAGAGAGCTTTGAGACTCAAACTGCTCAGTGGGAAGTGGGAGCTATTGAAAGACACTGTTAGTTTCCTGCCCAGTGTAATATCTGCTCGCCCTCTTTTCCAATAGAACCCCAGTTTTACTTAAGGCGTCGATGTGAACAACTTTTCAGTTGAACCATATGAAATTGCCTCTTTGTTAAAAGGGCTCAAATACTGACAATTTCATGTGGTTCATTCTAAAACAAACAAGCAAATCTCTCTTCCTCACCTGTCTTACAGCGAGGGGTGGCACAGTGTTCTTCTGGTCAATAAGATATTGGAGGAGGCTTGTGTAGAGGTGCCGTTTCCTTAATAAAAAGGTGAAGCCCATTTTGGCCTTTCAGGAATACACAGACATGATGCCTGGAGGTGCAACTGACAATATTGCAACTGCAAGAACGAAAGGTTCCATACTAGGGATGTGGAGCAGAAAGCTGGAAGGATAATTTCCTCCATAAATGAAACTTTTTACTAGCTTAAGCCACAGGTTAGTTGGGTCTTGTGTTGCTTGTAACTGATTGAAATCTTTTCTTTTTTTTTTTTTTTTTTTTTTTTTTTTTTTTTTTTTTGTCTTTTATCTTTTTCCGTGTCTGGCAACGGATCGCAACCCTCAGTGTTGCCCCCGTACCAGATCGGGGACCGGCAACGGGATTGCAACCCTCGGCGTCGCCCCCGCGCCTCACTCAGCCAGTGAGTGGGAACCAGTCTGTATGTGGGATCCGAACCCTCACAACCCTGGACCGCCACGCTTCCCAAGCGGCGCACTATCCAGTGCGCCACCGGCCGGCCCTGAAATCTTTTCTGATACTGTACCCAGAAACTCTTAGCTTTTCTTTACCTCCCCTTTTCATAATAATCCCAGCTCTTAAATTTCAAGATTACTGGGCTCTGAGAAAGGGCTTCCTCTCATTCCAGATGTAGTAAATCCAAGGTTTTAGCCTTACTAGTAGATCTCAATGAGCAGCAGTTATTTGATGAAATGGCCTCACACTCAGAACAATCACAATCATTTACTGAGCACATACCATGTGCCAGGCATGATGCTAAGCCCTTTGCATACAAGTTCTCGTTTAATCCCAACCACAAACCTATAGAAAAATAATACCCATCAGTACCCACATCTTATAAAAAAGAAAAATCAGGAAGAGAGGTTAAGCCACTGTTCAAACCGAACAGTTTTTAACAGGCTGAAACTAGTCTGGAAATCATGTCTCTTCCTAGTCACTTGCCATGCTGCTTTAGTTTATCCACTGTGCTGTGACCAGTCCTGCTGCAGGTTTCCTTCTCTGTGGAGCAGTTTATTTCCTTCCTCTACTCTGCCTTTCTCTGTGACAGCACAGAAAAAGTTCTATTTTCTACAGAAAGTAGAACTTTCTGCAAAGACGGAAATGCTCTATATCTGTTCCCCTCAAAAGAGTAAATAAACTACCAGCCACATGCAGTCCTCGAGGATTTAAAATGTGTTAATGCAACTAAGAAATGGAATTTTAAATTTTACTTAATTTTAAGTACTTTAAATTGAATAGTCACATGTGGCAAGTGGCCACTGTATTGAACAGTGCTGCCGTAGAAGGCCGCAACCAGATGGTGTCACGGCCAGGCCACACTGTTCCCTTTGGTGCCTGCTCCCAGCGACTCTGCCCCTGACAGTGCTGACATTTTCCAGAGCTGATATGTCCTCTCCAGTCCTTGTGATGAGGCCAACTAGAGGGGATCAAGCCTTTCAGCAATGCCCATATCTTTCTTCAAACTCAGTGCTATAAAAATGACAGCATCTGGCTTCAGTGTGTCATGTGCAACTCTTGCGGCAGAGGTGAAATATCAAAGTCGCTGTCAAATGATGGCCATAAAAGTGTGACATTTTTGTGGGTTACAAAAGGGTTATGAGGCCGTCATTTCTTGAGGTGAGTGGTTTATCCAGGTAACTTGGGTATTTAAACAGCACAGCGATGTGAAATGAAAACCAGATGAAAGTCATAAAACCTCATGACACTTTTATATTTCAAAGCTAAAATATCACCTATAATTTTCCTACTTCCAGCCTATGTGTTCAACTCACCTTTATTTCATAATTGAGTTCCGGATGGCTTCTGACACCACCAGTTGGGTCACTGCATCAGGAAACAGTTGATTTACTCAGTGGAATTTCTTAAGAAAACTGCCTACTTAGAATCAAGTAGCTGGGACATGGCTGTTTACAAGCTTTCTTCAAGTGATCAAATTGAATGGGGTCACTGGACAGAAATGGTGATTGCTATTTTATCTCCTTAATTTGGGAAAGGAAATTAGAATTGTTAGGTGTAGGCAACTAGGGAGAGCACAAGGTAAAGAATTAGGAAGCCTGGCTTTTCTTCTAACTTGCTGTGACTTTGGGCAAGTCATTTAACCTCTCTCCAAGTCTCTCATCATACGTAAAAGTTGGGAAAATGAAGACGGTCTTTCCAACTTCAACAGTTTGAACTTTAAGGTGATGGCGCCTGCGAGGACAATGGTAACATGGCATTTGGGGTGACTTTGGGGACGCTGAGAGATTCCTCAACTCAGAGGAGGAGAAAGGGAAGGAAGATCACGAATGGTCGTAAGTATAGATTCGGAAAGAGACAACCGAGCCACAGAGCAATGGCACGACTGTAGAAATTCACACATGCGGACTCCTGAAGTTTCTGCCTGCATGACTTTAACAGGAGGTTTGGGTCAAATAAAATGTTTGAAGAAGGGAAAAGAATGACCACACTGGAAAAAATGTGGAAGACAGGAGGGAAGGACACAGGAAGAGATGAACAAAAAAAAGTGGGGGAGGTCACAGAAGAAAAATCTAAGAAAAAGTAATGCTACTTGCTATTAGGTTCCGTAAGTATCTTCCATCACAGTTCTGGACATACACTGGTTCAGGCCACAGTCTTCACTTGTCTGCATCTTTGCCACAAAATCCTGACTTGTGCCCCTCCCTTCCATCTTGCCACTTTGATCCATTCTGCATATGCAGCCAAAGTGATTTTCCTAACACAAATCTGACCACCATGTCACTCTCGCTTAAATTCCTTCATCAGCCTTCCCGTCGCTCCTCAGAAGTCTAAATTTTTTAGTCTGGTTTTCCAAGACCATCCTAATCTGACTATTTTGTATCCTTATAGCTGTGGTTGGCAAACTTTTTCTGTAAAAGGCCAGCTGGTAGATTATTCTCTGCTCTGCAGGCCAAATAAATTGTCTCTGTGTCAACTACTCAACGCTGCTGTCACGGCAAGCAGCAGCAAAGACAACATGTCAGTAAAGGGTATAGCTGTGTTCTGATAAAACTGTATTTACAGAAACAGGCAGCCCTCCTGTGGGCTTCAGTTGACTGACGTCTACCCTGTGGTCTCAGAGTCACCTCCACCACCCAACCCTCCACTTCTCAGCACCCATGGAATTACTTGCACCTCCCTGGCTGGGCTCTGCCCTCTCTCAATACTGTGCTTCTGTGCATACTCGCCCCTTCCATCTAGTTGACCTCCACTCATCCTTGTGTTTTTGTTTAAACTTCCTCGACCAACCCACCCCAACACTGTATTCCCACTTACTTACCTGTTTGTGTATGTCTTTCACACCTCACTGCACCATAGGCTATCAGAGGGAAGGAAATACATGTTATTCATTTCTGTAATAACCACAGTGCCCCTGGGAATGAATGAATGGACACTAAAATTCATTTATCATTATGAGGATTTAATACTCCAGGTATGTCTGGCTCCATTGCCTAACTACAGAATAAATGCATGAAACTGACCTTGAGTTTCTAGAAGTCAAGAGTTTGGTAGAAAGCCTCAGAAAGGAGAAAGTGAACTTAATTTGAAGCACACTTCAAGAGTAAATAGGGTGGCAGTACTGACAGCATCATCTGACTTTATGAAAGACTACAGATCGCTTAAAGAGATAGTGTAAGGTCTGCATGTCATAAATTTATCAGATGGATCTGAAACTTGGACTGGAAAGTAAATGAGCAGTGGAACTGTGACAAGGAGAGGATACACCTGCCATGACGTTTTCATTGGGAACAGGCAACAGCTCTAGCTGGTAGAGCTGACAGCCACAGCCATGTCAAGTAAATAATCTGCATAGAAAGTGCAAGAATGCAAAAACATTTCCCATGTGGAGAACAAGGCCTTGGCAGGGTTTTCTGTGCACGGAGATTGTGAATAACTGCCTCAATGAATGTGAAAATCACCCAAGAGATTGCCTGAAGAACAGGTAGGGGCAACTAACATCTTGTTGGATGACTACTGTGTGCCAAGCACTGTCTTACCACTAATAATCCTCACAAAAAAGCACAAAGCATATCGTAATTTTATGGGTCATAAAAATGAAGCTCAGAGGACTTAAGCAACTTCTATAGGGTCACAAATCTCTGTTCTTTCCCATGCACTGGCAGGTGCAGCATAACCAGTGTCTAGCATCCAAGAAAGGGAAATTGAAAGAACTGAGCTAGTGATGCCTGGCCAACTGAATGGGGAACACCTATCTGAATTTTCAAAAAAAGAGTGAAAACAGGAGACGAAAAGCTAATACTAAGCATCTACCTTTTTTGGTTCACCACCACTCAATCCTCTTCCTGTTTATTCCCCTACCTTACAGAACTCCGATTTCCAGTTGGAGAATGACCCACCCCATTTCACATAATCTTGTTGCTATTGCAAATATAGAAGTCATTCCCTTCCTTTTCTGTGTAAGCTTAAGGAACCTGTGGAGGCTATTTCTACTAGATCCTTTCTCAATCTTCTCTGATACTGAGGCTTGGCCAATCAGATTTCATCTCTTAGGACTTTAAATCTTAAGTGGATAGGTATAGGAAATAAATGGCTGGAATTCATTCCAACACCATACTGATGGTTGATAATTCCTATCCTATTTTTAAACCTGTTCATGCAGCCTCCCCATGGATTCTCTGACTCCCCAATAACCTCCGACCCAGTAAATCCCCATTTTTGGCCAGTGTTGGTTTCTATTACTAGCAGTGAAAGATGTGACTCGTTTCCTTATTACTAAGAAAAAAGAACAGACTAATAATACACAATCAGCACTAATATACACAATGATGTAGCAACAACCTTCCTAGGTTTAAGAATAATTCAAGTGTATAGATTAAAGAGACTCACTGAGTTCTAAGACCATTAATGTAAACAGGCCAATAACTATTAAAGTAACCCCCAAAAATTAAAATCCTAAAAATTTTAGAACAAGCTGTTGTAACTCATGAGTTCTTTAACCAGCCAACCTACAACCTAAGTACGAAGACAATGGAAAGACATTTTTAGATACACAAGACCTAAGGAGTATATCATTTGTATACTCCTCCTGAACAACACAACCCAGCTAATATCTGACTCTTAGTAAAGAGCTCAATAATGAGCAAATTGAGGTACACAAACCAGAAAATTATAACAAGAATATACATACTATAATAATATATGTATATATATATAAAACTATATATGAAAGCTGTTATGTAAATATGTACACAAAAGTCCCCTCTTATTCTCAGGTTAGCTTTCCATAGTTTCAGTTACTGATGGTCAACTGTGGTTTGAAAATATTAAATGGAAAATTCCAGAATTAAGCAATTCATAAGTTTTATATTACACGCTGTTCTGAGAAGCGTGATGAAATCTCCTGCCTTTCTGCTCCGACCCTCCTGGGAAGCGAATCATCCCTTTGTCTGGTATCCCCTTGCTGTGTACACTACCTGCTCATTTGTCACATAGTAGCCATCTCGTTTATCAGATTGACTGTTGAGGTATCAAAGGGCTTGTAAGAAGGAAGAAGAAATTCATGCTAGTTTTGCTGTTGCACCTCAGACTGCAGCATTTACAGCAACAGTGCTTGATAATGCTTAGATAAGATGGAAAAGGCATTAAATTTGCAGGTGAAAGAAGACATGAACAGAAACGTGTTCCGACTGATTATCAGTGGTTTCAGGCACTCACTTGGAGTCTTGGAACATACTCTCTGCAGATAAGGGTGGATTACTATATACATGATATTTATACATATTTCAGACATAATTAAAAGGAAAAATCAATCTGTGTTATAAATATGAACACATAAGAACTGGTAGAATCAATAATAATAGAACAAGCAGCAAAAGACCATCAGTAATATTTGGGAAGATTTGAGCCAACAGCATTAATAAATTTGACCAAATTGATATAGGACACTACACCATCAGCAGCAGAATACATGCTCTTTTCAAGTGTGCATGAAACATTTACTAAACTGTACCACATTCTGGGCCACAAGGCCAATCTCAGTAAACCTCAAAGGCTTGAAATCATACAAAGTACATTTTCTGACCATGTGGAATTAAGCTAAAAATTAGTAAGAACAATAGTAGCAACAAACAAACAAGAACATCTTCAAATGTTTGAAATTTAAGCAATATATCTAAATAATACAGACAAATAAATCATGGTATATCCATACAGTGGAATATTATACAGAAATAAAAAGAGAAAATACTACTACATTCAACAACTCGGATTACTCTTACAGATATAACATTGAGTGAAAGAAAAAGGCATGAATGAAGACATTTGTAGGACTTCTTTGCGTAAAATTCAAAAACAGATGCAACTGATGTATGGTACTAGAAGTTGGAATATTGGTTACTTCTATGGTGGAATTAATGACTTGGAGGAGGGCAAAAAGAAGGCTACTGGGTTTGGTAAATGATCTATATTTCGATCTGGATGGCAGTCACAAGGGTGTGTTCACTGTATAAATTCAACAAGCTGTATACTTAAGATTTGTGTACTGTATTGTGTGTTGTAATTCAATTAAAATGTTTACAACAATATTTCTCAATTCCAAAAAAAAATAGCTAGTTTACTTAGAAATAGCAATGGGAAAATACAAATATATATACATATATACACATATATATATACACACACATATATATACATATATATATGTATACTATATACATATATATATTTCTACTTTCTATGAAGTAGAAAACCAAAAAAAAACAGCAAAGGAACTACAAATCATAAGATAAAAGAAATAAAATCAAATACATCAACTGTGACAGTAATGTGGACCAGATTTTTTTTTTTTTTTTTTTTTTTTTTTACTAAAAAACACAGGCTCTTACATTGGGCTGAAAAAAGAAAAAAAAAAAACCCACATAAACACAAAAAACCATACACTCTCTTCAAATGATACAGTAAAACCAAACAAAAATTAAAATGTTAGAAGTAAAGGGTATAAAAAGATATTGTAGGCAAACATTAAAAAAAGGGGTAACTCTTCACATAATAAACATTACAGGAACATCAGACAACGATGATAATGATAACAGCTTTGAAATTTTAGGCAACAAATCATATCACCCTACCTACCGTCTCTTTCTCTGTCACTCTCTCACTCACTCTCTTTAGAAAGAGAAATATTTTAGGCATATAAACACAATGTATATCCATGTTCTTACCAATTAGTTTAAAAAACTAAACAATATGATCATTTCTACACATTCATCTCCTCAGTAATTAGTGAACTAAATTTGCCAGCCCTACTATCCTCTGATCAGTCTTTGTTGGGACACTTTGGCAATTGACTAGCCATTGTGGTGAATGGTGTGAATTGCTTTTACTGAAGATTCACTCGATACCATTTTTGTCTGATTTTTAGATAACATACCTCTATCACACTGATTTACCACTTCTAATCATCTTTGAAACTGTAGTTAAATTAAAGGGATTACTTTATCTTCCATAATCTCCATCAGCAATCTTCTCGTCCTTCCTCTATCTAAAACCAATTCTTCATTTTGAGCAATGGTTCATCTTAATTTTGTGAGACAGTGCTATGCGAACCCAGGGTCAAACACCGCCTACCAACCTGACTGCTATCCCAAGCACCTCCAGATAAAAATTCCAAAGCAAACCCTGCTCCTAAAGAACGCAATTTTTCTTTAACTTTTTATTATTGAACATTATACAAAAGTAGACAATGGCATAATAACCTTCCATGTACCTAGTTTTAATCATTATTCCTGGACAATCTTTCACCTAATCTAGTTTCCCTCCCCACCCCCCACCACACTTAGATTATTCTGAAACAAATTCTAGACATCATATTACATTGTATAATTTTAAAATATTTTAGCATGTAATTCTAAAAGATAAACAGATAAAAATTACTTTTCCATAGTTTTGTTTTCTAACTTCTCCATAAATAATAGAATGTGTCTATTTTTATTCACCATTGTATCTTTAGCTTTTCTATAGTGTTTGGAACATTCTGAATAAGTATTTTTAAATGAGTAAATAAATGAATTGAGATAGAATCACCTATGCAAATTAATATTGAAATACTTTTCTTCCTGGGTAATAAAAAGGTTGGGGAGGAAGCACTATTTTCTCAGAAATAACAAGTATAATGATAAAGATTCTAGAAAAACTCATTTAAAGGGATATTCCTAACATGGCAGGAATACTGACACTTAAAACTTGAAAAAGAAAAGAACTACTCCAAAACGTAATGTGATACATACCATAGTAAAGAGAGAAATGGGAGAAACCAGAACAAAGACAAATTTCAAAAGATGAATTTATACTACATTGATAGATTTGGCTGGTTTTCCTACATCGTTGGTGAAACTGTAAATTGGTGCAGCCATTATGGCAAACAGTATGGAGATTCCTTAAACAACTTCAGATAGAACTGCCATGTGATCTAGCAATTCCACTGCTGGGTGTATACCCAAAGGAATGGAAATCATCATGTCAAAGGGATACCTGCACCCCCATGTTTATGGCAGCTCTATTTACAATAACCAAGCATAGGAACTAACCTAAATGTACATCATCAGATGACTGGATAAGGAAGATGTGGTATAATACACAGTGGAATACTACTCTGCCATAAAAAAGAATGAAAATAGTGTCATTCACAGCAACATGGATGAACTTAGAGAAAATCATACTAAGTGAAATAAGCCAGACACAGAAAAAGAAGTATCATATGTTCTCACTCATAAGTGGAAGCTAAAATCATAAAATATAAATAAAAGAAAGAAAGATACAACATTCACAATAATACATTGAACTTCCAAAAGGGGAACTCAGGTGACTAGAAGTGGGAAGAGAGGTGGTAGAGAGGAACTGGTAAAGGGCTGTGAATAGCAATGGCAGTGTATATTATTGAATATAATAATTATTCTGATTTGAGCATTACATATTGATCGTGTATATTGATATTCAACTCTGTACCCCACAGATATGTACAATCAACTATGCAATAAAAAATTTAAGAAAAGAAATTTGGCTGGTTTGTCCATGAGAAGACAATATTAATTAAGAAGATATACATAGCATGTAAATGTCATTTATTAAAACAATGACGAGGATAAATGATAGAATAAATGTGAACATTGTTGTAAAACTACTCAGCACTTTCGGGTTTCAACAACGAAGCTTTCTATTGGAATTTCCCAAAATCAATTTGGAAGAGATAAGAGATTTAAAGTCAAAAGATATTTCTGGCCTCCCTGGTGCAACTTACAGACAAAACTGAGCTGAAATGAAAAGAATGCTTTGTGGTATTAATCATTTGTGCACAGAAGACTTTACGAGTGTGCCAGGCACTTTCCAGTTGCTCCCGAAGAACCACTGTGCACTCACGCCCACCCCCCAACCCTTTCTCTGCCCCAGGAAATTGACTTGCAGGAGCCCCTCTGGCTTCCAGTTGGTGTGGTCAGTAGGTCTTGCTTTCAGGAGACTGAAGTGAGGGAAGAGGTCTGGTTGTTTATTCCCCACCTCTATTCTTGTAGGTTGCTTTGGGATGGCTATTGCTCCTCTCAAGTTGGCCCTCTACATATTTATCACCTTTTAAGATGCCCCAACTCTCCCTTTTCTCATCCCTTTGAGCCCTGGGTGGTAACAGGTCTTCTGTTACTACCCCTGGGAAACTCACTTTTACCTTTGAAAATAGCCCCTTAAATTGTAATTTGAGTTTGCCCTCTGTCTCCTGCTGCATCTCTAACTGAGAGATGCCAGGCAGGTGTCACATAAAACATCTACAATCACACATTATTTCTACAGCTTCTGGGCAGAAAAATCCTTTCTACACCCTAGTCTGCTGCTTTCCTATCCTTTCCTAATGATTTTTGGGGAAAGAGATTCAATGACTTCTCTTAATAGTTTATCCATCACTAAATCATTTCAACAATATATCCAGCACTGAACCAACCTTTGCTAATAGAAATTTATACTTCATATGCAATGAAAATCTATCCCTGTTTTCCTTTGTGCTCATCACTGAGGTCACAGGATGTCAGTATTAAAAAGGAACCCCAGGCACCATCAAATCCAGAAGTTTCCAAATGGATGTTTCTGTTTATGCCCTGACACATTTTCTAAATTTCAAAGGGGTTAAATGGACATTATTTACTTACATGGGATAGGAAAGCATGAGTTATTCTGTTGTTTGTAATAGATTTAATAGACAAAATCTCTCTAGACACACACATTCAGCATAAAAAGTTTGGGGACTAACTAACCTAGTTTAACCTCTTTTTTACTGTAGCTCAGAGAGATTATGGCTTATCCAGTCACCTAGTTAGCTTGTTGCATGGCTTGGAATATAGCCCTGGTTCCCTTCCTCCTAATTAGTCCCCTTTCTGTTAAAAAATCCTCCTTCTTAGATGAAAATCCTCCTTCCTGCCCCCAAATAGCTTTATTATCTGTGTTCCCTTGGGATAAATCTCCAAAAAGCAAGTTGCCAGGTAAATTAGTGTTGCTACTCAAAGTGTAATCTGAGAACCAGCAGCATTAATATCATCTGGGAGCTTGTCAGAAATGCAGACTCTCAGGTCCCAGGTCCCAACCTATAGCACCTTAACAAGATCCCTTGGTGATTCTAATATATTTTGACTATATATAGATGGATATAGATATATAAAGAGATTTATTATAAGGAATTGGCACACACAATTATAGAGGCTGAGAAGTCCCAAGATGTGCAGTCAACAGTTGGAGGCCCAGCAGAGCTGATCGTGCACTTCCAGTCTGAGTCTGAAGCCCTGAGAAGCAGAGAGCTGATGATATAAGTTCCAGTCTGAGTCTAAGTCCAAGGGCACAAGAAAACATGTTCCAGCTTAAAAATAGGCTCTCTTTGGGTCTGGCCCGGTGGCGCACTTGGTAGAGTGCGGCGCTTGGGAGCATGGTGGCGCTCCCACCGAGGGTTCGGATCCCATATAGAGACCGGTCCGCTCACTGGTTGAGCACGGTGCGGGCACGACACCTAGGGTTGCAATCCCGTTGCCGGTCGCGGTGCGGGTGCGACACCGAGGTTTGCGATCCCGTTACCGGTCACGAAAAAAGACAAAAAGGAAAAAAAAATAAATAAATAAAACTGGAATTCTTTAGCGGGAATTATGTTTACAGACTTCATTGATTGTTATATTTAAAAATACATTTCTCTCTCTTTTATTCTGTTCAGGCCTACAATGGATTGAATGAGGCCCACCCACACTGGAGAGGACAATCCGCTTTTCTCAGTCTATCCATTCCAATGTTAATCTCATTCAGAAACACCCTCACACACACACCCAGAATAATGTTCAATCAAATGTCAAGTTGACACATAAACTGAACCGTCACATGCATACACACGTTATAATTTGAGACCCTTTGACCTGTCAGTCTTGCTAAATTTACAATTTAAAAAGAACACATGGATGGCACCTGTAGGTGTCCCCAGCATCCAGATGCACAAGCGAATGTCTATTTCCTCCCACCTTCATCACCCCCAGTGGAATTTGCTGTAAGAAGGCTCACAGAGAGAAGGAATTATCTGATATCTCCTCTTTCTTCTTGGAACAGAAGGTTGATGCTACATGAATATGACTCTCCAGCCACCTAAGAGTTCTTTGCTTGTAGAGTAAAGTATTTCCAACTTGCCCAGTTGTCTTCATTAGCTACGGCTCCTTGAGAACTCATGTTCCTTCCACCTCGTTGTCTAAAACCTGCTCATTAAAAATAGGACATTAAATTGACAAGGATAAAGGGGATAAGAGGTGGGGAGCAGGAAACCCAACTGGACAGAGTGAAATAGTGTGGGAATTAAAATAAAACGAATATGAATCCAGGCATCTGGGAGTTGAGAAGGGAAGAGTTATGTAATTCTAGTCCACTGATGTCATTGTAGCCTGTTCTGACTACGTTGTGACTGGCCAGAGGGGCCAGGGGCCAAGGGGACGTGGACATGGGAAGGACCCAGACATTCTCTGGATCTGAGTTTCAGCCTTATGTGTACAAGATGAGGTCAGTGAAAACAAAGGGATGTGTCTGAGCAACTGCCAGGGCCATTTCCCTGCAGAGATGGTTCCGCAGTCCCAGAGAGGGACCCGCTGTGAGTTTAAGTCTCCGTCATCCCTCAGGGCCTTCCCCTCCCTCATCCAGTCTTTCTGTGGCCTCCAGAGCCCATCTGTGGCAGTGACGCCTCGCAGGCTTCCAGCTCATATGTGTGCAGGAATGGGAGGGTCGGGGCCACTGACACACACCAGTATCCTGCAGCCTATTATTTCCTGCCTGTCCTGGCTCCCCTCCAAGGCCCAACATGACAGGTGGATGAAGTTCATGAGGAAGCTCAGCAATGGGCCAGTTTTCCAGGAATGCTACTGCTAACTGCATTCACAAACTAAGCCAACTCCCCACCACCCTGAATGGGGAGGCAGCTGAATGGGGCAGAGTAGGTTATTCCTTTTCTTTTTCCCCTCTGTCTCCAGTCTGGATCCTGTGATTGTTTCGCTGGTAAAAGCAACTCCCTGCTCAGACTCCAGGCTTCCAAGTGCTTCCAAGGCCCATACAAGGAACAAAGGCACTTCACTGATGCCTGTTTTCAAAACAGTGACCCACAACTGAGGACTGGAAGAGAAGACAATCTGTGCCATTGTGGAGCATGGGGGTGAGTGGTATGAGGGCCTCATCCTGCTGTAGCAAGAAAACTCAGGGTGATTTAGTAATCTGATTGCAGAAGGAGGAGATGGGGGAAAGCAGGAAAAGGTCACGGTTTTTAATAGGCAACCCAGAAAGATGTAGACAGCTATATTAAATTTAGAGAGAGAAATTATTCCATGTGTACAGGGCTTGGAGATTATAGAAGTATCTGATCTTCCAATATGCTTATGACTTTTTTCCCCCCAAGTAAAACTGTGAGTTAATAGGGCAAATAATCATGCAAATGATTCTTGTCCACTGTCTCAGGCTGACCAGCTTAAAGCAATCCCCAAGCCATCATATACAACCCATTCAACAGAGCATTCACTGTGTACCTACTCCATGCCTCCCACTGTGCTGAGAGGGAAAAGAGAAGGAAAGGGAATGTGAACCTAAATATCAGTCCATGCCCTCCTGGAGCTCACAGGCGAGCACAGAAGACAGACATGCAAGTGGATAGATTGTAATAGGATGTGGCTGGCACTGAGATAGAGGGAAGTGAAAATACCATGGCAACCCAGAGGAAAGTGACCAGGAAAAGATACCGATGCCGGGGGAATGAGAGGTGCACCCTGTTCAATGCTAGGTAGGCAAAGCCAGAATGGGACGGGTCTGGCCCACCAGATTCCAAGGCAGTAAATCTGCTAATGGAACTGGCAGTCAGAAAGGTGAATCGGTAACATGGCAACCTGTGGGCTAGGGTCAGCATCTATTTATTTTGACCTATCATTGGATGCTGAATAATCACCATCTCTTAGTACTGTAGTAATCACCCCTCTCACTGGGTAGGCATTTGCAGAAGTCCTTAGAAAGTTTTCAAGAGTCAGCATGGCTGCTGGGGGAGCTAGTTTCAGACTTCATACAGATGTCCTAGAGATCTAGAGGGAAATTATTTTGGGATAAGAGTATGTATTTCAAGGTCCTGGGCAGTATCTAAATAACTTACTTTTGTTGGTGCCTCCATGGTTAAATACTAAGCATATCTTCCCCATGCTATAGCATCAGTGCAAAGGAATGAACCAGAAGAGCAAACCATCTCCCACGCCCAAACTCCTTCCATCCTGCCCACAGGTGGAGAGGGAGAGGATACTTGGATTCGAGGCTAATAAATTCCCTCCCTGTCTCTTGACAAGATTTAGAAGAAGGACAAACAAAGATATTGACTCAGATCTACATATATAAAATACCCTTCCTTTGGAGAAAGGGTCTTTGAAGATTATGTTTTATACAGAAAAATGTTTCACTTTTTAAATAGGCTCTAGACTGCATTTTTCTAAATATTAAGGTTTATTCCTGAGAGGAGGAGAATATTTACATGTGTGTGCCTGCGAACCAATATTTATTGGCCTGGAAACTAGGAAGAAAGAGAAGGCATATCTGGATGTCACACTGATATGAATTTATATAACAGGACCACAGTTAGGCTGCCAAAGTTCACCCTGGGATGTTCATCTTATCGGAACACTGAAGTCCACCCTTGACGGTCTTGCCAAAGTCCCCATCACCTCCTCCAGTCTTCCTTTCACTCTCCTAGGTATTGTTCTAAGGGGAATATATAAGACTTTGGAAAATTAAAGTAAATTATTAAAACTGTTTGCTCAATTTTAAAGACTTCTGGGAATGGTATCTTAGGAATTAGGGCCCTTCTATTTTGCTCTCTGTTGAGTGAGATCCTTACTACTTCTTAAGAAGAAGAAACGTCAGGCATTCTTGGTAGGAGAAAACATGAGACCAAAGATCTTTTCCAAAAAGATACCAGGAAAGAACATATTTAAAGAGGAGTTGGATAGTTGGATGCAGAAGGAATTACAAAATAAAAAGAAAAAAGATAAAGAAAAATTCCCATGACTCTGCTATCCTCAAGGAGCTTCTAATTGACTCAAGAGGATAAAGCATATACTTATGACTCAATTCTTCCAACTGACGTGATTATTCACCCATCCCGCCTTGCCCCAACTTGCTTTCCCTGTTGTACCCATCTCCAAAAATGACAGCACCATCCATCCAGTTTCTGAGCCAGAAACTTGGGTGCCATGTTTGATTCTTTTCTCTTTTTCACCCTCCACAAACAATCAGTCTCAAAGCCCTGTTGGTTCCTTCCTCCCAAGTCCTTGTACTATTTTCACTTGATACTGCTACAAACACATTGGAAAAATATAGAGAATGGGAAGTCACTGGATTTAGCAACTAAACAAGTTTTAATGACTTGTGAGGGAGCAGGTGTTGAGGTGGAAGGAACATGAGTTCTCACTGTTCCTGATAAATATTTTGGAGCAACGTTATTCAGTATACCCTCAAATTAAAAAAGAAAAAAAGTCGAAATGATGCCTCCCCTAATGATTAAAATGAATATGCAGTCTCCCTATTTCACTGTTTTACTTTATAATTTCTTTTTCCTGTTTTAATTCTACCTGCCAGAAAATCAAGTACAAAAATCATGGTAATAAAAATTTGTGAAAATGTTAGCTTTTCTCACTGTATGTCTGGGCAGTAAAATTCTACCATCTATGCAGAAGTAAATACAAATTTAAGAACCTCCTAGATTCTTAGATGGTAAATAATATTTCCCCTAACTCCATGCTTCATTTTTTTTCTTAAGAATACTAGCCTCCATATTTTTCCAGCTTGTTTCTAGTTTCCCGGATTATATCCTGTCAATGAAGCCAGTCTCCTTAATATTTGTATGACCCTGGCTTCTCTTGGCATTTTCATTTTAAGTTATTTTATCCCATCTCTCCATCACTCTATAACCACAATCAGCTTTTACATTAACCTAAAATATGATTTTAAAATGTGTAAAGAATCTAGCAGCCAGGGTACTTAGTTGTGAGTATTGGATACACCACATAATGGTTATATGAACTTGGAGAAAAACTTAATGTCTGGCCCTCAGATTCCTCACCTGTAAAATGGAAGGAAACCAGATCACCTTGCTGTAGAGCTGATGCTAGGGCTAAGTAAGAGCAACTATGTGAAAGGACCTGGCTTATAATAGACATTTAATAAATGTTACTTTCTTTAGACCCCTCCCTAAAAGTCCCCTATTCTTTCCTGAGCTGCAGACTTGCATTTCCAATTCTCCTTTAGACATCTCTACATGTAAGCCTTTCTAGTACTTCAAACTCAATTTACACAGACTGATGGAAGTGACCATTTCCAATCAAACCCATTCTTCACACATGCCCTCCATATTTTAAATAATGCCATCAGTCTACAATTCATCATATTTTTCTACCCAGTCTTTGTTCCAACCTCCAATGACACCCAGCAGAGACCATGAGAGCCTTCACGGTATCCCCAGGTAGGAGAAGAACACTTGTGTCTAAGCAAGAAATGACAGGTGCAGAGAGCAGCAATCCACTTAATGAAATTCTTTGGAGACTTCTAAGCCTGGCTATGCCTCTCCCTTCACCCTTTTTCTCATCTGCCGTGCTTGGCTCTTGATCTATACTTAGGATCTGCTTTTATATTTGATAGGTGAGGATCCAGTTAAACTTTTATAGACTGTGAATTTCTGACTTAATCTCTGGAACCTCAACTATTGCAAAAACTCATGAACTGCTCTCCCCTACTGCACTGTCTTCCTGTCTAATCCAGACTTCCAAAAGGGATGACCTTATTTATCCAAATAATTTCTTTAATAATGTTACTCTTCTACAGATAAAATTCAACATCGCCTCATTGTCTATAGCATAAATACCAAGTTATTTTGCTTGTAAATTATGCGAGCAACTCTATAACTTGATTCCAACCTATCTTTCTAGACTGATCTATAGCTCTCCTAGATGAATTCTTTGTGCTAATGTCAATCTAGTTTACTTACTCTCTAAGTAAAGTGTACTTTTTTTTTTCTTTGCTGTCCAAGAATTCAATCACTTCACCATCCTATTTTGGGGAGAGTTTCCCCATTATTATTCTTGGTGGGAGGTGGGGTTGAATGCACCATCTCTCTTCTTGCTTCATGGCATATGACACTGACTTAGGCTCAGCCAGTCAGCTGCTACCATCGAGCACTATGAAAACTGAGCAAGTGCCGCAAAGACGTAGGAGTGGTCAAAATTCATCTTCAGCTGTGGCTGTAGGGTTAGCTGGGTCCTCTGCTGGTTGTGGAAGCATCCTAGCTAGATTCTTTTTGCTAAAAGACTGTTGCGCTTCCTGCTACTGGATGGACCCTTGGGAATACCTTTGCTTCCTAACTATTTCTAAGCCCAGTCTTCTGGCACATTCTGATGTATTCCAATACATCTTCATTGTCTATCTTACAGATGGGGATGGTTTCTTTTGCTTTCAACCCCAAGAATCCTAACCTATATATCCCCTAAACATGTCTTCTTGTTTCCACCATTGTGTTTTTGTTATGCTAATTGTGTGTCAGGCATGTCTCTCTCATTCCTTTCAAATTTTTCATATCCAGCTCAAATTTTACCTTACTTGATCATCCTGACATTTCGAGTCCACCCTTTGAATCAGGTCCTGGGCTAGAACTATACAGAGACAAAAAAGATACAGCCTCTCTACTCATGGAGATGGTATACTTAAACATGTTTCACTTAAAGTGAAATATAAACATGTAGGGAACAATTACATTATTCAAAGATGAAAACAAGGATGGAGGTATGCACTATATTTGTTATGACATAGAGGAAAAAATTCTTACTTCTGGGAAGCTTCCATGGTGAGGGAGCCTGTCAGGTGCTGAACTGGAGGGAGGGCAGTGCAGGCACAGGGTGAACATGAGCAATGCCAAGGAGGTGTAAAAGGGACACAGCAACACTGAGGACTGGCTGAAGCTCGGTGTGACCACAGCATCAGATGTGAGGGCAACAAGAATGGTGAGAAATTCCTATCTGACAAGTTCAGTGATGTCTTTTCCATCCTTGAGGACTCAATCTTCAAATCTTTTGTATCGTGCATGCCATCAATAAAATTTTTGAGCTCTCTCTCATCCAAATATATGTCAATGTACTTCTAAATTGTATACAGTGCTATGATGAATCGTATATACATTATTAATTATATTAATTTCATATTTAAGAAAAAAAGTAACAATCAAGAAAATGCCCATATAGTCTTCCCACACTCCAAAAGATTGTCTCAACCTGGTATCAGCAGAGAGTTTATTAGAGGGCAATGGAATATTTGCTTTTTTGTAGGATAACTACCAGCAACGTAGAAGGACTGAAGAAGAATCCTTGAGCTTTAATGTGTGCAAAATCCACCTGGTTTGTCTTAAAAGTAAAGAACCATAGTCCCCAGTGAGTTAGTGGAACTAAGCAATGATCATCAATAGTTACTAATATTTCAAAAACACAACCAGACACTTAGTGCCCCCAGATGGAAGGACTTGATACTTCACACCACCTGTAGGGTATCCTTGCCAAAAACATCAAATCCAAATCTAGTCAAGGTTTTACACTTTACGGGTAATAAGGACATCATTATTAACTATAATATAATTACTAATAAATAAATAATAAAACAAAAATGGCATAAGTTAGAGTTAGTTATATCAATTATTGTTACATACATTAAAGGAAACACAGAGGTCAAAAGGACATGTTAAATGATACCATAAGGATATAACCAGCGAAATACAGACTGTGAGAAATTTGGCAGGACTAACAACCCGATTTCTTCAAGAAACAAGAAGCCAGAGGGGGAAGAAAAGAGTGACGGAACAGGAGTAAAAAAGGCAAGAGATATATCAGCCAATTGCAACATAAGGGAGTTATTTGGTTTTTGATTTTAAAAACTGAGACAATATGGGAATTTGAACACCGATTAGATATTTGATATAAATGAAATATTGTTAAATTTTTCAGGTATGAATGGAATTCAGATTTTAATAAGTCTTTGTCATTTAGAGATACAGGTTGGAATCTTTATAGACAAAATGATATCCAGGATTTGCTACCAAGTAATCATATGTGGGGTATTAGCCAAACAAGATTGGCCATAAGTTGATAATTATTAAAGATGGGTGGTAGGTACAGGGCAATTCATTTTATTTTTTAAATATAATATGTTTGAGCTTTTCCTAATAAAAGGCATTTTAAATTCAGATTCCTCTGGTTTACCCTATAGGGATTCTAATGCTATAGGCATAAGGTGAAACTCAGAAATAGACATTTTTAGCAAGTGCCATAGGGGACTCAGACTTGGGGTTGGCCCCTAGACCACAATTTGAGAAAATTAGATCAGACAGTGCAGTGACTGGAGTGGAGGAAATCAAGTAGCAGAAGGTGGCAGCATCTTTCATGGAGTAGGTGCTCATGAGAAGTACCTGCCAATTTTGTTTGATGATTGTTTACAAAACATCGCCCCAAATCTTAATAGTTCTTGGTATAATAATCATTATACACAATTACCAGTGCTGTTTTCTGGTGTGGGTCTTTTTTTTCTATAAGATTTTTTAAGAGTCCCTTAATAGTTGTCTCATGAACCAAGGCTAATGCCCTGATTAGATAATCATCCTTGTGAATGCTTTCTTCACGATCACAATGGCAGGAGAGATGTGGCCAGACCTTCCAGGAAGGGAGAGACACCCAGTTGTGACCTGCTAAATTGGCATCGGCTCTCACTCCACCCCTTCCAGGAGGAAAGGGGAGGGCACAGAGAGGTGACCCGTCCATCCCAACGCTGTCAGGTCACATCCCAGGGCACACACTCCCCACCTCCTTTTTCTTTCCACATTGAAGACCTTTTCAACTGGAAAGTGCCGTTGGACTCAGGGGGCTGGGATGTGTTAGGAGGACAGGGCTGGCTGAGTTATAAGGCAAAAAAACTGGAAACGGGAAGGTCCTTCCATAGCTCCTCAGAACATGGGCCCCTCTCCAGCCATTAACCCACAGGTGGCCTTCCCAGCGAAGTCCACACAAACACTGCCGCTGACTGAGCCTCCCTGCCACTGCAAACATGCTTTTTCTCCAGGTGCAGCTCAGCTCTCCTGCTAGCAACAGAAAAGCAGTCTTCCAGAAGAATTGCCTTTTCATGAGAGTTTCTGGGCTTCAGACCCATCTGCGATTAGCTCAGCTTGGGGTAGGTAGTTGCATTCCACCCTCACTCCAACACACTGTGCACTGCTGTGGCCTTACCTCTCCTGCACAATCCAGGGCAACTTCATTATACCCTAAGGTCTGATAAGGTGATCAAACAACAGTAGTCAGAGATAGACACTGTTCATATTATGATTTTTATAGACAAAGACCTTGAAGTTTAAGGTCTCAGTGACTTGTTTGTCACTCAGCTCAGGGTCAGAGCTAGGACCCAGGTAATCTAACTCCAGATTTTGTGAATTAACTCCTTCAAAGGCACTTCTTTATTTGCCTATAAGCAATCAATGTGCCTTTTAAGTCCTATTTTCCTTCTCTTCCATAATGATAACTTACACTCACACCAACGTGGACTGCTGCGTTTTCCTGAATGAGCTCCACCTGCTCTCACATACTTCTTTTCTGTTTAGCTTTTACTTCTTCGTAAGGAAACTTTCTTCCTCTCAACCCCAATTTCACCCACTGAAGTCCTGTCCCAGCTTCAAGGCCCATGTCAAATGCCGCTTCTTCCAGCCTCTCAAGATTCATTCCACAACTCTTATTCATAAGAGACGTTCTCCAACTTTGGATCGTCCTCACATTCTGCTGATATTGTTTGTCACTCACATTTATTTCCTTTTCTAGGTGGGGGGGGCAGCTGGCCTATATGGGTATCTGAACCCTTGGCCTTGGTGTTATGACATCATGCTCTGACCAACTGAGCTAACCAGTCAGCCCTTATTTCCTTTTCTTGTATTTTTTTTATCATGGCATCGTGGCCATGCATGTAAATTGCCTTAAGACTCCCATTATGTTACTAATTCCTTGAGGCCAGTGACCATTTCTTACTCAACTTTTTATTTTCCCTAGCTTTTACAACAGTGCTTTGTATACAGTAGGAGCTTATAAATATCTATTGGATTGAATGCATGCAATCCTGAAACATATAACTTAATTTGCATTTATCAACATATAATTAAAGGCCCCGGGGAAGCAACCCTGTGATTCATCCTTACGCAATTAAAACAAACAAACAAAACTCCTTAAACAACATAATGTATATCTTTGCTAAATCCGTATTTGCATGTATTAAACTCATTGAAAATAGACTGCCACTGTGTTTTGAATGTCTTGCTTCACTGCTCCACTCTCCATAGATGAGAAAGCAGACACCAGCAGACAGAGCTGCAGAGCTGCCTGGGGAAGTTAGTATATTTGGATGCTCATTCCCAACCTTCCTTGACCTTTTGTGATTCCAGGTTGGACTGGGTCTGTGGGGAGGGAAAGGACAGCCCTCTGGGGAGATTAGTAAGATGGTCTGGAGGATGAAGATCAAAGAGCAGCCTTGGCTGCAGACCATGTAGTAACCGCAGTAACCGGCAGAGGCTCTCTGATCTCCAGGCTCCTGGTACCCCTGTAATCTCTCACTGCACCCTTCTCAGTTACACTGAAACCCTTGTTACTCCAAAGCTCCACCTCCTACAAGACTACGGGTCTGCTTACCTGGGTCTGACCCATGCCTACGCATCAGAGAGTACCATCAAGAAGAGGTTTGCAAAACTGAAAACAATTTTTAGTTAGTATGAAAATTCAGGGGAAGTTTGTTCAAACTTTTCTTAAAATATCTATCTTAAATGATCCTAATTGGTCTTCTATAGTATCTAACTTCACTTAACTAACCTACAGCCAAATCATAAGTCTTATAAAAGTTAGCCTTTTAAATCACCCATAGTATGTTATTTGGGATATACTCCAAAATAATTGGGTGGTAAGTGGTAGTTGGGGCAAGGATACAAATGATACAAGACTGGCCACTAATTGAGAATTGTTCAAGCTGGTGATGGGCACCTGGGAGTTCTTTAACTATTCTCTCCTGCTTTGAAATTCTTCTTAATAATTTTTTATTTTCTAAAGAGTAAGTCTGCCTTCAAACTATTCTAGTGTGGTTAACTTTTCTGTTTTAGAATATGGGAATCACTTAGTTGGATCTCTGCTCCCTCTGCCTTCTTTCGTGTCCCAACTTGTATCCTTGTCTTCCCTTGACCTGGTTTAGTGGAACAGGGGTCTACCTGCTTGGTGAGTCTCCAGTACTATTCACAGAGTGGCCCAAGAATCTTGGGTACTGCCAGACTGAATTCTCAGACTCCTTTAGTAACCATTTAAAAATACACTGTGGTAGGTGGAGTTCCAAGCTCGAGGATTTTATTTTCACTGAGCACTTCAAATACCTCCACTGGGCTGCAAATAGAAACCAGGATGGTGGCTTGTTTGCAAAACTCACCGTGTTTTTTCTTTTTCTTTTTCCTTTTTTCTCCTTCTTTCTCTTTTTCCTTTTCCCTCCTTTGGAAAAGCATCTATTGATGAGTAAACCAATTCAGGGACACAAGAACTCATTGTTGTTAAATATTTCCCGGGACACCCATAAGCCAAGCTGTTTGGACTGCTGTGAATGACACAGTAAATTGGCACCCTTTGTCCTCTTTTTGGAAACCAACTATATTGTTATCTGGGAGGAAAACAAGCTCCAAGCCCAAATGTATGAAATGGTGCTGCTCGAGTTGCGTTTCGCAGGTGTTTTGGAACCAGCAAGTCAAAAAGGGCACTTCTTAAATCAGTTGAGCGGATGGAGTTGCCATGTGATCCACAGCAGAGCTTGTCCCGCACAAACCAAATCCAAAACATCATTCTGCCCAGTGGTGATTCTCTGCAGCACCAGTCCTGGCAGGTGTCCCTTGAAAGCTGCTCTTGGGAATCTCTGCTGAGGTGTTAGTTTCTCTAAAGCTTGTCTGACTCCATGAGGCCAAAGGGACCCCTTGAACAACAAAGAAAGGGAATGTTAAGAAAAGTGCAGTTCAGCGGGTTAGAACCTTAGGCTATGGAGGAGGACGGGCCAAAGAGTCCGGGTTTATAACTGTCTATCAACCCTCTCATTTTACACAGGAAAAGGCATTTCTTTAATCCATCTGTTCAATTATTTATCATGTTATGTGTTTCCTCTTAATTGTCATTCAGGCAAAGCCTTTATGTTGTAAGCAGACACCCTAGTATTTTTTAATGACCTCAGGCGAAGTGATTGACACTAGATACTGGAGTCAGATGTTCCTAGTGACGCAACTTGTTCTCCCAGCAGCAGAAAAGCTTCCTGCCATGATTAAGTTAGAACTGTGAAAGTGCTAAAATGTGTGCTCAGCCTTCCTCTGATGCAAGCACTTTTATTATAGCGCCTAGTCACACAGGAACGTAGCAACACAAATCCTGCCTGCAAATGCCCCTTCTTTCTCTGGACTAGCCACTCTCTCCAGAAAGGTGATGTGCTCTGTACATGTGCTGGGCACTTGAAATAACCATGATCACAGTCACACCTTCTCCAAACTCACAGTTTTTCTGGCTCGACCCCTACCCCCTTTTCTATCTGTTTTTCTGAGTGTATACAACAATATGATCACAACTGATTTATGATTGGCAGGCTGCCAGTCTCCAAACCCTCCTCAACTACTGTGGTCAAGCAAAACAAGAAGCAATCTACTCTGTATTTGAACTTGAAATGGAAAATCATCTGTGTTTGCTTTTCTTGATAGGAGGCTGAGATGGAGCAAAAGGGTAATTCTATTTTTTTTGGACATGGTCTACACTTCCCAATGAAAACGCTTGAGAACCTATGAGCAATGGGTGTCAGATCCACTGTGACTCAACGCTGGATGAGCTATTCCATGTTAAAACAACACACAGGGCTTTCTCTACTCCCCCTGCTTGGGTTATCTCCTCTGAGTCTGCTACTCTTTAGCGTTCCCAGGCAAAGGGTATTTTTAGCATGTGTCTGCCTCCTGAGTGGTCAAATGGCGAACAGTCTCTATTATTACTGATTCATTAATTTACCAATGTCATACCACGACTAATGCAATGAGACCAAAACACACAGAAGACTATGGCCCATAAAAATTTGTGATTAACTTGGAAAGGAAGAAAAAACAATGGAAAGTAGGTTGTACTCCCATTACTTTCACACTCAAGATTCTTCTAGCTATTCAAAATTACCATCGGTATTTTACTTCCATTCTATCTCAATATCAGTGGTGCTGGAATTTAAATATACGTGGTTAATACCTAGATTGGGAAATTGACTCTATAGGTTTTTATTGTTTTTGTAGATGGTTTGTGTCTGAACTACCTTAGCCAGGCTCATCTTAATTTAATTGTAACCATGCCTTTTTACTGCTTGAATTTCCAGTACCTGGATGTGCTTGGCATATTGTACGTGCTCAGCACTCAGCAAATATTGGACAAATAAGTGAATGAGTGAATGAATGAACGGAAAAGAACCCAGCCACAAAGGGAAACTAGCCTGAATGAGCAATTCTCTAACGTTGCTGCATACCAGAATTATCATAGGACCTTTATTTTTGTTGTTAATGTCTTTCCAAGTACCACTTTATTTTCCCCTCTTAATCTATATTCTCTTAAAGTTGATTGTTTCTTATTCAGTAACTCAAACAATATACAATGCTCTGAAAAAGTATCACCTTTTCCTTGATGTAACACCCCAGTGATGTAAACACTCTTAACACTTCAACAAGGGTTCCTCTATATTTGTTTTGTTGTTTAAACAAACCCACGCACACTTTTAACTTATTTTATAAGAATGACATTGTATGATAAATATTAGCTTAAAACTTGATTTTTCACGTAATATAGATGCCCTTCCAAATTAATATTAGTACATACCATTCTGACCCGTTCATTTTATTAGCTACATAGTACCCATAATGTAGATACACCATAATTCATTCAAAAGTTTATATGTATGTGTGTGCAACTGCTATCAATACAGAAGTAAATATTCTTATAGTTCTGTTACATCTATATTTTTCAGAAAAAATTTTTAGAAGTATTATGGTTGGAATAAAGATCATACACATTTAAATTTTTTTTAAATATGGCAACATGACCTGATTCCCTGCCCTTACTAACACTATATTTATCAGTCTTATAAATCTGTTGAGAAATAAAATGTAGATTGTGATTATTAATTTGCATTTCCTGGGACAAATTGTTTTTTTGGTATAAATCCTGGGTCTGACTTTGAACCTACTGAGCCAGAATCTCTGTGGTCAGCACCAGGGTTTCCTAGTTTTTATATAGATCTCCGAGGTAAGTCTGATGCAGTCACTGCTCAAACAAGCAGTTTGGAACCATTGGTCAAGAAAACCTCTCAAGTTCTACAGAGATGTAAGCATCTATCATTAAAAAAATTAGAAACAAAAACAAAAATCCCGAATCAATAACAAACAACAACAATAAAAATCCTCAGAACTGACAAGAGCTAGTTAGTGAAAAATGTATTTTGCATAATCATAATTATACAAGGGAACTTTAAAAAGCTTGTGGAAAAATGAAATTAAAAGATAAAAAGTAAAAAGTATAAATTATAATTCACACAGACTGTCAAGTTCAAGACACTTTTCTAAGCAATGATACCAGCCACTTAGTTCATCCGTAAAGAACTGAGGGTCCTGGGAATTTAGCCAACCCTGTCAATGAAGTCTTTTTTACATTATTAACTGAAGAAAAATGACTGCTATTTAAAGATTTTTTAAGATTAGGAAATAAAAAGAAGTCAGAAGGAGTCAAATCAGGACTGTCAGGTGATATCTAACGATTTCCCATCGAAACTTTTGCAAAATTGCCCACGTTTGGTAAGAGGAATGAGCAGGAACATTGTTGTGGTGAAGAACTCTCTGGTGAAGTCCTTCTGGGTGTTTTTCTGCTAAAGCTTTTGCTAACTTTCTCAAAACCTTCTCATGATAAGTGAGAAATTGGCAAAGGGCCACAGAAAATTATTACATGTGTAATGTTGAATATACTAATTATCCTGATTTGAGCATCATGTATTGCACACAGGTGTGGATGTTCAATGCTGTACCCCACAGATACACACAATCAAGTATGCTTCCAATAAAAAAATAAAAATAAGCAGATGTCATCATTTTTTGGTCCTTCAGAAAGTCAACAAGCAAAATGCCTTGGCCATCACAAAACACTTTTCTATGACCTTTGCTTTTGATCAGTCCTCTTTTGCTTTGACCGACCACTTCCATCTCTTGGTAGCCATTGCTCTGATTGTGCTTTGTCTTTAGCATCATACTGGTAAAAAAAAAATCAAGTTTCATCTCCCGTTACAATTCTTCAAAGAAATGCTTTAAGATCGTGATCCCGCTTGTTGAAAATTTCCATTGACAGCCCTGCTCTTTTCTGCAGCTGATCTGGGTGTGATAGTTTTGATACCCCTTGAGCAGAACGTTTGCTCAACTGTAATTTTTCAGATAGAATTGTGTAAGCTGAACCAACTGAGATGTCCGTGGTGTTGGCTATTGTTTCTGCTGTTAATTGTCCGTCCTCTTCAATTAGGGCAGGAACAAGATTAATTTTTTCCTGGCAAACTGATCTAAATGATCTGCTGCTGCGGGCTTCATCTTCAACACCATTCTGTCCCTTCTTAAATGCGTTATCCATTTGTAAACTCATTTCTCCGGGGTCACACTTTTCTTAAAGCATCAATGATTACCATTCTTCCACCCAAGCTTCACCAGGAATTTGATGTTTGTTCTTGCTTCAATTTTAGCAGAATTTATGTTACTCTGATAGGGGCTCTTTTCAAATTGATGTCTTGTCCTTCTTAGTGTCTTAAACTAGATCTTATTCAAACATGTTAGAACAAGTTAGTATGAGTTTATTTTGGTGCAAAAACATTTTGAAATTCATGCATAGTTTTTTTCATAATACACATTTTCATGAACTTTTTGAACCCCCCTTGTATTTTCTACATAATTTAAAACTCTACACTTATTTTAGATGTTGATTCAAATCTCTATACACCACCATAACTTTTTTTTTTTTAATGTCTGGTCCAATCAGAAAGAATATAGCTATCAACATGAGCAATTCCAAGATGTGTTGAAACATCCTTAACTGAACGGCCAGGTGACACAAACCCTAAGGAAGAGCATCCTATGGGAACCTATAATACCTGAGTTAGTGAGGCAGCTGCAAAATGGAATGGAAAGAAGGATTTGCAACCAGAGAGCTGGATCTGGGTGTGAGTCTTATTTGAATCACATATGAGCTATTTGATCATGAGCAAACCATTTAACCTCTCCCAGCCTCAGTTTCTGCATTTAAAAATTAGGATAGCATTTCAGAGAGCTTCTGGATGGAACTAGCAAGGCAATGCAAGTGAAAACGCTATGTCCACCCTAAAGCACCATGCAAATGCTAATGGGGCCCCTATCAGGTAGTTTGATAGCATCAGGGTCATTTTTGAGGTATGTAAACGTGGATGTGGGTATGCTGAAGACAGAGAATTTTTGATTGAGAAAACAAAACGGTATGTACATGGATTTGGAGGGAGTGGGTTTCTGCCAGACCCAGCCTAATGCAAATTTCTGTTTTCTCTCTATTTGCAATTTCACTTGTGACACAAACAGCAGAGTTTCTATTAATGTCCCATTTAAACTGATTTTCTTGTAGCTTCCATAGTTTTATATGTCACACAGATTTACTCAAAGCATATGCCAGTTTGAGACAGATAATAATAGTACCTAATATACTGAGTACTGGGCATTGACATAAGCACTTTATATCTATCAGCTCGATTAATACCTACTATAGCCCTTTGAGGTGTACCATTATTATTCCCATTTTTTTGATGAGGAAATTGAGGCATAGAGAAACTGACTTGTACAGACACACACATAGCTAGTAAGGGGCAAAGCTAGATTTCAAGCCCCTGTACTTCATCCACAGTGCTGTACTATTACTAGGTTATAACCACAGTCTTCAGGAAGATAGTGCTGATATGATGAGAAGAAAGACTTTAGTTGTGAAAATGTTTTATGAATGATCCCCAAGTGCTTAAGATTGAAGTGAGATGTTTATGCTTTATTATAATCTGAACTTGAGATTCGTTAGTCATAAGTTTGAACTCTATGGATATTTGAGCTGGACAGAATTTTGCAATGGATAAATCCTCTCAATAAGTTCTTGCATTTTTATTTTGCAATGACCCAGTGACGTGGAGAGGCTGAAGCCTGGCTCTTATGACCTTTCAGCATTCATTCATCATGTTTCCTCTGGGAGGGTTCCTGACTGCTCCTCCTCACCTCCCTTCACCTGACTAACTTCTTTACCTCTCCTGGTTCTGTCAAGTCACCACCTCCAGGAAGCCCTCTTTCATTTTCTCTGAAGTGTGTCAAGTTTTCCTGCTATACACTTCCTTCAAACCCTGCCTCCAGTGGCAGGCTGAGGCTGGCTCATATTCTGAATCTTGAATTTTCTGCACAGGAAACTCAAGGAAGCTAGGAATGAAAGCATCAGCTTCGATGGCAGAAGATGTGTTCAGGGTCCTGAGTCAGTCACATGTTCACTGATAGGAGAGAGTGTCCTTATATTTGTATAATGCTACAAATATATGGGGGTTATCATAAGAAGGTCTGGCTTCAGATTCAGTAATTGTCCCCATTTTTAGTCTTGGCTTCTCAAAACTGTTGCTGACATTACTCTTTAGCTTAGACCCTGCCCCTGTGTTGCTCAGCTTCTACTTGGGACATTTATTCAAGAACCAGCTATTAAAAGGTTCCTGTGTACCAGGCAGGATTGACAGAGTGGTTAAGTGAATGGGTTCTGGATTTTGAGCTAGGCCCTTCTCTTTACTAGCTGTGTGATTGCAATTAGTTGACTTAATTTGTGACTCAGTTTCCTTATCTATAAAATGAAGATAATAGTATCTCCTTCACTGTGTTATTGTGAGGATCAAGTGAGATATTCCATGTGAAGCTCAGAGCATGATGTTTCCATCAGAGTGAATGCTTGATTAATCCCTCATTAGAATTATAAATTAAACTCCCAGTCTGTAGTCTGCTGTCCTGGTCTCCAGAGCACTTCCCTGAGAATTTATCTCTTGCTGCTTTGCTCCTTCAGAGCTCGAATCTAAACCTTATTTTTCCACTCTGATACCTTCTCACATCTCTAGCCTGCTCTGCCCTATCGCAGCCCACATTCTGGTGCCACATCCCCTTTCTCAAATATATACTTTAAAAGCAGGTGTTATACCCACCAGAATGACTAAAATGTAAAGGATGAAAAACATAAAAAATTGATAAAGTTGTCAGGCATCTTGACTTTCTTATAGCGCTGGTAGGAGAGTAAATTGATTCAATCATTTTTGAACACTGTTCGGAAGTAAAGCTGAACACTCACCTGTCCCTTCACCGAGGGATTCCACACCTAGGTCTATACTCAGCAGAAATACATGCATATGTATGTCAAAAATCATGCAGAAGAAATTTCATAATACCTATTTCAGCATAACAAGCTAACCCCAAACTTAGCAACTCAAAACAAGCATTAATTATCTTGCAGTTTCTATGACTCAGGAATCTGGGAGTAATTTAGCTGGGCAGAGGGCCAACTCACCCAGTAGGTGCAGTAGGCTCAATGCCTAGGGCCTACAATATTCGTCAGTAGAATTTTCTTCTTGTGATAGTGAGACACATCCTTTCTTTCTTTTTTTAATGGAGGAAGGGGTCCACAAAGACAAAAATGCCCAGGTCCCATGAAAGTCACAATGCAGCCCTGGCTGGGTGGGTCTCCCACAAGGGTTCAGTCAAGCTGTCAGCTGGGAACACAGTCACTGGAAGACTCACTGAGAGAAGATCACTTCTAAGCTCACTCAGGTAGTTGCTGGCAGGTCTCAGTTCTTCTTTGGTTGTTGTCCAGAGCCCTCAGTTCCTTACCACATGAGGCTGTCCGTAGCTGCCCAGGTGTCCTTGTGACATGACAGATGGCTTCCCCCAGCACTTGGAGAGATAGAATAAGAGAAAGAGCAAAAGAGAGGGAGAGCAAGAGAGATACCAACATGTGAACACCCGGAGTCAGAGATCACTGAGGGCCATCTCAGAGGCTGGCTACCAAAAGCACTATCTTTGGTAGTTAGAGACTGGAAACCATCCAATGTCTATCAACAGCAGAAGGATAAATAAATGATCATGCATTTGTACATGGAATCCTACACAGCAATGAGAATGGACCATTTATAACTATGAGTGACCATGTGGACGTAGCTCATAAACAATATTTTCAGAGGATTCCAGGTACCAGGAGTATACACCGTATGATTCCATTTATGTGAAGTTAAAAAACAGGCAACATTACTCTATGTGTTAGAGGTCAGGACGGTGGTTCCCTCTGGAGAGACAGTGACAGGAAGCAGATACAAAGGGAGCTTTTGGGGACTGGCAATAGTCAGTGTCTTCATCTGGGTGTTAGTTCCTCGGGTTTGTTTGTGGAAATTTGCCGAGCTGTATACCCTTCTGCAAGTATAAGAGTTTTTTGAGAGTAGGTGTTAGAACACCTTTATTATTTCCCTTTTCTAAAGAGACATTCTGGAAATGATTTCAGTTATGGCTAAGGATAAAACTGGGTGCTACAAGCTGAATATTTGTGCTCCCTTCCCCCAAATTCATGTATTGAAATCTAATCTTGCATGTTATGGTATTAGGAGGTGGGAACTTTGGGAGGTGATGAAGTCATGAGGGTGAAACCCTCATGAATGAGGTTAGCACCTTTATAAAAAAGGTCCCAGAAAACTCCTTTGCCCCTTCTACCATGTGAGGGCGCAGCAAGAAGGTTGCCTATATGAATTAGAACACGGGCCATTATCAGACACCAAATCTGCTGGCACCTTGTTCTTGGACTTCCCAGCCTCCAGAACTGTGAGAAATAAATTTCTGTTGTTTGTAAGCCACCCAGTCTGTGATATTTTTGTCATAGCAGCCCCAAAGGACCAAGACACTGGGATAACTATAATGTGTGATAAACTTCCTGGTTTGAGGGTTAGGCCTCACCTGCTGTGATATCTTGAACAAGTAACTTAACCTCTCTGAACTGTAGTTTCTCAATTGCAAAGCAGAGTGGACACACTTATAGCTTCAGAGTGTGGTAGAAAATATCAACTAACATTAGGTGCAATTGAGTCCCATTCTATACAGGATTAGCACTAGCGTCTGGGAATAAGAAAAAATCAAGTGCAAACAAATCACCCTTGAAAATTCCTTAGATAAGCCTTAAATCATGAGGATGCAGGCCCTTGGAAGATCAAAAGCCAGAAACCAGTAATTTACTTCTTTTGTTTCTCTTTAGATTTCTACCATGGTCTTTCTTTCTGCACGGAAGCCTAGGAAAAGATTGGCTTGAGTAGCAGGTCGGTGGGGCAAAAAACAAGAAGGGATTTCTCTCTCTCCTAATCTCTCTTTTTTGTTTAGGGTACATAACTGAATTTCTATATTAAATAAACCTTTATAATGACTCCAATGTATATGAAAAAACTGAAAATTATAACAATATTAAGGAAATGTAAATTATTATTCATTTTTGGAACAGTTGCTTTCTCCAGATTATTTCGAGTCTAAAAGTCTTTGTGGGTAATGTCAAGGTTAAACAAAGTAACTCGTTAGAGCCATTCAATCAAAATAGAGGACTGCTGGATGCTTAATTACACGGTGGAACATTAAGTAGAGAAAGAAGCTGAAGTCAACATTAGATATCATTATAAATAGCAAATTTGCAGTTATGTAGTACTTTATAGTTTACTAATTCAAAATTATTTCTTTAAAATTAGCTTTATTTTAAAGATGAGGCTTAACGTCTCAAAATCACCTGGCCAGTTTAACAAGAGAGTTAGGATTCCTTACTAGATCTTCCAGGTTCATAACCTTCACTTCCCAGGAGACCAGGATATCTATGTATCGATCTATCATCTATCTCTATCTCTGCTCTTGTCTCTCTCTTTAGGGGTGGGGGGGAAGAGGTGGGTTTGAGGATGTGTGATCTGGCTCTTCTGAGTTTATCCTCAGGCATCTGCACTATCCACATGATCTCCTTGAGCACCTTCTCTAGGCAGAATTCTCTAGATTAATGAAGACAGTGAGATGGAAAAACAGAACCACCTGGCACAGAAATCTGCTGCTCAGGGTAAGGTTGAGTTGTTCCTGTGCACTCTGAAATGTATGGGATTTAGGGAGAATCTCACTGGATAATGCAGCTGGTTTCTGATACCCCAGGTTGGGTCCCGATTATCTTTTCAATATATTTATGCATGTATTATATATATGCATGCATTTAACACCTGGTTATGTATGTACAATAGAACCATTTGTAAAGACAGACCTTGCCCAGTAAAGACATATGTTATGAGATAATTGTGATAATTCATAATTCAAGTCTGGGTTTATTTCCTCATGGAAGCTGAGACTCACAGAGTGCAGGACTATCTCTGTGTCTTACAGCTTTGCAAGGGTATATACCTTTTAGTTTGAGTGGAGCCCCCTAGACAGTGCAAGCCCTTCCTGTGCTAGGAGAACCCCAGGATAGCCACAGTGAAGTAGCTTAGGGAGGTAGGGAGGGGTGGGCTAATGGAGAATCTCCCTCAACTCCTCACTTCTAGGAGAGATATTGCTGTCTCCAGAGATGTCCCCATTTCAGTCATTACAATTTAAGTCTTCCCATAGTATTTCTTTTGGGACTCAGGTAGCAGCATGAGGCCCCCTGGTGGCCTGAACTAACTCATGAATTTGCTTTTCAAGCATTTTGAAGGGCAGGTATGTCTGGAGAAGCACAAAAGTAGTAAATACACCTAGACCTAGTGACTACTGAGGCAAGGTGGAGTCAAGGGAACTATTTTGGGGAGAGATGAAAACTAAACTATTCTAAGAGACTAGAATGGATTGTTATTCTAGATAAACAACTCACTTTCTCAATTTCTGATCCTTTAATCCATTTAGCAAACATTTATGGAGTACCTAATCTGTCCAAGATATTATATTAGGAATCACATTGGGATAAAATAATACACCATGCACTTCTAAGGAGCTTCAGAAGGGGAATGGAGCATTTATGCCACCAACGTGATAGAAAATGAAAGGTGTCATGAGAGAATAGATAAGGGCCCATGAAGGAAGTTACTTTCATATAAAAGGGAGGGCTTCTAGGAAGAAGCAGGTTTGGGTACATTGAGATGGAGGAAAGGATGGCATTATCATTACAGGGAGGGAAAACAGAAGCTTGAACAGACAAGGAGGCAGGAAAAGCAGAGCTTGATGAAGGAATGGTGACTGTTCTGGCCTGGCTAATTCATAAGGCATTTTCAGGGTTAGGCTGAGAGTGAAAGCTGGATACATCTGCTTGGATCAGACTGGAGAACCTTGAACCTTGCCTAAGAAATTTTCTCCTAGAACAATGGGGAGCCTTTGAATGTCTTTGAGCAGAAAAGAGGCGTGTCAAAGCACAGACTTGCTCACACTGAAATGAGCACAGTCCCATACACTTGCAGTTGGTAGGGAGGAGTCTGAGCTGCACATATCACCATCTGACCTCCAAAATCATTAAGGCATTTCCACTTACCAATACTACTTGAACACCAGGCAGTGTCAGTGCCAGAGGGCACCTGCCATATTTAATTAAATTCCTGGATAGAATACCTTTCAATGAATGTGCTATGCTAGGCACTTTTTGTTTTGTTTTTCCAAGTTTTAAGAAAGGTTTATGCCTAACTATATTTCTGCTCTAATTTAATGTGGTTTAAATTACATGGGCAAGGAAAATTTCTGGCTAGAATTACAGGGTAGAGTCCTAGCTGTAGAATAGCTCGATGTCCACAGAAGATTTCAAGCAATAACCTTATTTGCATTGTATTAGAAAGAACTGAATAAGCAGCCTGAGAATCTATACAATGCCTGGCACATGTGTTAAGCAAATAATTGACGACTGATTCAATAAAAATGTAATAAACATTTAAGAGCACATTATAAAATTCTTGACCCCAGGTGCTGATTTACTAATTATAATGGCATAGAAATCCTTTAGAATGTAGTAACATAAATTAAATTTAAAAAACGATAAAAATGAAAATCTTCCAGTAAAGTTAAAAGGAAGCGGCATGTCCCTTCGCAAAAACTACAATAGACACCTTGGAAGTAAGACCAGGGAAGATAGGTCATCTGGAACTGCAATAAAAAATAACTACAGCAGAAACAACTGTTTAAGAAGTTACAGCAGCAATGAGTATTTATTATTTTGATTAAAATGTACATTAAGCTTTTATATAAAAATCATCAAAAGTGCTACATTGGATTATTTTAATATTAACTTAACCCCCATGTCATCTATTAGCTATACCTTTTTTTTTTTTTACTTCTAACTCATCATTACAATCACCTACCACTGTCCAACATTAAAACACAAAAATATTAGTTTATTCTTCAAAATAATGTACCACCAGTGATGAGTTACTAAAAGTGAAAAATAAAAACAGATGCCAGAAAATCAACTTATTGGGAAAAAAAAAAATCACAGAATTTCACAGAAGTATGCAAAGTCCGAGGCAATTTAGACCCTTTTCAGAAGATTTTTATGATACACCTTTTTAAGAGCATTGATTATTTCATTTGAAGGCCAGTGTCTGGTGTGCCACAACCATCTTATGATTTTCTCATCTTTTCTTAGCTACTTTCCGAGGTGAACCAAATGTTGTCTAAAGCTGTGCACCTCCCAAGACCCCCAAAATATTTACTGGAAAGAGAAAGTTTAGTCTTAGAAGTAGCCCTTAGGGTTAAGTTTGTCATTAAAGAAGATACAAGCCATTCCCCACAAAGGAGAAGCCCCTCCACTCCCCACCCAACCCACTTCTTCTAGCCTGCTCCAGTGCCACGTCCACTCTTTCCCACGTTGGTTCTGGGTGTATTGGCTGACAAAAGAAGTTACAGCAGGTTTTCAGGCCACGTATGCCATTTGGTCTCATTCAGTCTTAGGCAAATAAGCTTCTGTGATTTGCCATGAGAGCCGTCTGACTCTCCCTTCTCTTGGCTTTCTTCCTCCTTTGTCTCACCTTCCAGCACAAGGCGCTGGAGGCTAATAAAAAAAGTCCAGATGACAAAAGGACCAGGCCAATGACAGAGATGATGGAGCCGTGGGAATTGAAGCTGTAAGCCACGGTGGTGACCACTATCCCAGCAATAAAGACGAACACGGCGAAGGGGATGATGCAGCGGTAGCAGGAGAGCTCGGCACCTCCTGTGGCAGCCGTCAGCTGAATCTCACTGACCAGGGGGACTGTGGTGATCACGACTTCGCTCTTGGGGCTCTTCTCCATTGCCACTGGCATGGGAGACTTGGGGGCTCCCAGCATCTCCTTTATGGGCTCTTCCATCATTTTTACAGAGGTGCTTCCTAGTTGGGTTGGCAGGCTAGATCTGGAGAGTCTCACCAGGGGGAGAGCTGTGGGGGAGACAGAAGATGTCAGCTCAGTGGGTCAGATTGAGCCTTATGAGAAGAACTAAAGAGCTGGAGAAGTGCCAGGAGGCACAGATGCATGTAAAAATCAACTCTAATATTTCTTTTCTAATTGGTCGCATTCTCTTTGCATTGGGCAAAAAGCAAGATGAAGCGGATAAACATAAAGAAAGGGAAAATATAAGAAGCAGGAAGCACTTTACAGTGTTTAATATATACCCTGGTGGTCTACAAATGTTTTACAAGCTTTTCCACTTTGTCTATTGCTTCTCTTTCCTCTAAACACACAGAAAAGCCTGAACCCTAATCCAAAAATGGCCTCATTCAAAATGAGAACACATTGTAAACAGTACTTTGCACTGTTAGTTCCACAACTCATAGCACTTAGACTCTGCCAATCTTGCTGGGCATAACATGCATTCTTTCCAAACTATCACCCATTCACTGCCCACGAAATCAATGTCAAGATAAGCAATCAGCAAGAAATGGTGTTCTTCTCCATCAACAGACAGCCAACGAGTCTTTATTGTGTTACTATTAAACACAGTGTAACATGCACCCTGGGATGTTTTTATACCCCCATGAGGGGTGGGCAGTTCAACAAAAATTTCAGTGACAATGAGGATTTGCAGCCTTATATATGGCAATGCCCTCCGATCCATTTCAAAAGGGAAAAATAAGAAAAAATTTCAACAACTTCCTAGGCTATAATTTTGTGCTTTCTCATGTTAAAGATAAAAATCAACTATTAGGGTAATTAGCTGTCAACCCACAAATTTTTATTAAACTCAACAAGGAATTTGGATATTATAGATACTATGGCATGCTTTCAAAAAAAACAAAAAAAAATGCTAGATTTTCAGCAAAATTTTACCAATTTATTTTTTCCCATGCCCTTGTGTACAAAACCTGCTGCAATGCTCCTTACTAAATATTTTGATCCTGAAAATTTGAGGACAAAACTCAAGACTTTTGGTCAAAAGCATCTGGTTGAAATGCAATCTATGAGAAATAAGTGAAAACTCCAGTGTGCTGCTCAGACATGTTAAGTCACTGTCTTTCATCCTTGAGAAGCCATGTAGCTGCTAAACACTTGACAGGTTGCGGTTACTGGAAGAGTTTAAAGGAAGATATCTGAGGTCATTCGATGAGATTAATACTTTGAGTATATTAAGAAGCTACTGAAAATAAATTCAACCCCCAATCAAACCTCACTGCTCTTCTCTGCCCTGGGAAGTCAAAATATCACCCCCTGAGCAATGAAACTATTAGAGCTGCCTACTTGCATGAAATTTTCAATCACCAAACAAATTAATCACTGTTGTCCAACAGACAAGTAAAAGATATCTGAAATTATGTCAGGGGGGGAAAAAAAAAAAAAAAATTCACCCCAAAGCTGAGATTGAGCTAAATGAAGATCTGTTCCCAATCTACTTACACGTACCTCAGAGAGAGGCAATCCATTACCAGGAAAACCACTTGACTTGGAAGGGAAGAAACAGCAACATTTGAGCTTCTTTGATCAACTTCTGGGAAAGAGCTGGTCACTGCACAGCTGTCAATAAAGTGACAGGTCAGGGATCCCCTCTAGGGGAAGGAAAAGAGATAAAAATACTTTACTATATGGTGTGGTTTTTGAATCCTGGAGCCCTTTTCTCTTTCAGGCTCGCTACCTCTGTTCCTAAATGACGCTCGTCTTTCCCTCCCGCTCTCTTTTTGTTCACTCCCCCTTTGGTTTGCCCCTCCCTATCATTTTTCTTCCCCTTCGTTCCTTTCCCTGCCAGCAGATTCGAGTCTTGGATTCCCCCAACTCTTCTCAGTGACATGATAAGTCAGAATCATTTCTACAGAGTCCCCAGAGACAGGAGCCAGTTTTACTTCTATTTCTTTTGCAGCATTTACTAAGCAGACTGCTCTGAATTACTCATTTTTTCCCCCCAGCCAACCTCCAGATCTTCCTCCCGCCCATCAGGCATTTTCATAAGAAAATCCCAGAGTCAGCGTTGCAGACCCAGCAGAGGGGACAGAGCTGAAGGGACAGACATTCTAGGGCAGCAGGAACAGCTGTGAAGTCATCGGGCAGCTGAATTCAGCCTCTAAGCCAGCAAAAAAATCCACGTTCCTAGGTTTTCCCATATTCTTTATTTGTATGTGTGTGATGGTCATCTGAAGCTTAAAACACCCCTTGTTACATGATAATTAATTTAGGAATGAGGATTGAAAATGCAAGTGTTTGTGGTTAAGGAGGAAAACCAGTCATCTTGATTTAAACACGATTGCTTATTACCTGTGAGTTACTACTATTTAACTAGTTGTAAGTTACAAAGTAACTTTGGCAATGACAAAATTATCATCATCATTATCATCATCATCATCACTGCAGTTTACAGAGCACCTACTTTGGGCATGGTACAACATGTTTTTCATATCAATAATGATTAATTTTGTATCCCCATTTAATTAAATATTATTGAGAAGGTCAGACATTCACACGGTTCAAATTTCAAACAATTTGAGGGCACGTATATATTGAAAATATTCATTTTTAGTCTACATTTTTAGACTATATTTGGACTCCCTCCCAAAGACAAAAAAAGTATTTTCAGTTTATTGTATTTCCTTTAAGAAAGACATTTATGCATAAACAAGAAATTATGTGCATTTATACTTCTTCCCAGTGAAAACTGTGCATCTCTACTTGATTTTTTTTCTGAACTGAAGTAGTAGACTTTATTTTTATAGCAGATTTTGGTTTACAGAAAAATTAAGCGGAAAATACAGACATACTCTGCCACAAACACAGCTTCTCAAATTATTAACATCTTACATTGGTGTGGTGTATTTGTTACAATTATGAACCAATATTAATACACTATTATTAACTAAAGTTTACATTAGGGTTTCCTCTTTGTGTTGCCCCGGTCTATGGGTTTTGCCAAATGTATAATGTAGTCACTGTTCAGAATAGTTTCACTGGGCATGGCACAATATTAAAGAATGTCACACATTGATGTTGGTTTTTACTAGTTTATAAATGGGGAAACACAAGGTCAGAGAGGTTAAGTAATCCGACAAAGGACACACAGAGAGAAACCCTTTGTTTGAACCTCAGTCTTTAACGGACACATAAATCACCTGGGGAGCTTGTTAAATGTAGATTCTGATTCAATAAATCTGTAACAAGCTGCCCACCTATGCCGAGACTGCTGTTCCTTGGCCCACTTTACAGAGCAAGGTATTTTAAACATCTGAACACATATGACTTGACACATCATACTCTCAAACAATAATGTTAAAAGTCTATTTCCCGTCCTCATAAATGGCCTAATAGGGTTATACTTTCTTACAGACAAATTATTTGAAATTTTAAAGTACTTGAAATACATAAAGCCCCAGATAGTCTTTTTGAGGGAAAAAATGGAGATAATACTGGGAAACTATTATAAGATCATCCCTACCCTTCTATAGCTGAAAGTTATCTACTCCCCCATTTTTTAAATCTGTGAAAGTGTCAACATCTTTTAATTAATACAGCAAATCTACAAATCCAAATAGAACCTTGGAAGAGATTTATTTTCCTTCTTCCTGCCAGATTGTCAGATTTCTCTAACTGCTGCGTAGGGCTTGGGTACTCTCAGACCCCTCGCCACTGTCCTGGGATACCTCACTCTTTCCAGCCTCATCTAGTAACAACACCTTGAATTTTCACAGAGGGAGAGGGATCGGAAGTCCTTTCTTTCTGGAATGGAAGACAGAGGGCTTCTTCATTTCAAAAAGTAAAGTTGAAAAGTCCCTGAGTCCTGGCTGAGTGGGATGGACAGCCCCCCCCCCGCCCCCAACAGGGCCTCAGGAACCACTATCCTCACACTGTTAAAATGTGGGACCTAAAGGGACAGAGCCATCATCCATCAGGACAGCAGGGGTGCTGTCACTTGGTGTTGAAGACAGGGATACTTAGAACTAGGGCATTTCAGAACTTGCCTAAGTTGCCCTGGGCAGATGGTAATTTGGAGGGCCACTGACTACATAAACTGGAGGTTCTTGAGAAGCTCCTTAAAGGAACAACAGTCTTCCCACCTTTGAATTCTGGGGGCAGTTTCTCTCTACTTCCCCCCCCCCCAATATCCCAATAACCCCACAAAAGCTTTGAGTATCACCTTATCCAGTTGCAGATCATGCTTCCCTATTACCAAAGCCAAATGCTCACCACTTTTTCATGGTGAACCTTTCTTGGCTGAATCTGTAATGAGGAACACTTAGCATATCTGTGCACCCTGGGAGTGTGGACGAGTCTGTCATTACCTCTAACACCAAAGCTTTCTTCAGCCTTCTCAGGCTTCAAGTGTCTCGTTCACCCTAATTCTCCTTCCACGATGTGGGTGCATCTCCCTAGATATGCAGATACACATCTCCAGGCTCTGAGTAGACAGGTGGGGATTTGTATTGATAAATTCAAAGTGAAACGCAAAGCATAAACTGTATCAGAAGAATAGATACCTATCATTATAACCACTGACACATGCAGCTTTTTACCTCATCAAATTCATGTTCAGAAAGAATTCTTAGTGATCCATCCCTGATACCTTTAAATGTATATTCTATCTTCCACTCTGTGCTTATAATGTGTTAAACACCCCTGGGGATCCCTGCAGGGACACCTGGTCCCAAATGCAAAATTTCATCCACAATGCAGTCAGCCTTCTTTCTGCAAGCCCACTCTTTTCAAAAGAAAGAGGAAATCTCTCTGGTTCTTTTTAAAGCATATGGCTTTAGGAAACTTCTTTACGTCTGGGAACTTTTCTGGAGGCCTCCCATACATGAATTACATCTCTACCTACAACTTCCAACCCCCACAGGCATTCAACATTTCCCTTTCAGATCTTTCAAAGAGCAAGGCAAAGATCCTTACCTTTCCCGGCCAGAATCGGACTGAGACAGCTGCCAGCCCCACCAGCAGCAACCCAGAAAGAGGGATGCAAATCACCGCACTAGGGACCGTAAACAAAGTACTCAGCAAGGCTTAAACACAAGGGACCGGAGACAATTTGGTGAGAGGAAATCCTTTAAATGCTGCTGTATTTTACCCTACATTTTCCTCTATGAGAATGTAATCTTTTTTTTAAAGGAACAACAAATTCTAAAAGAATGTCCTCCTTTATTTTTCTCTCTCTATATCTTTATGCAGGCATTCATTTTCAAGATTTTCCCTCTCCGATGCCTCCATTCTGATACCATCCGTCTGTAATACTGTGAACCTGCAGAAAAGAATTTGTAACCTTTGTTTTACACTTCTAAGGAGGGTTGGGATTTAGGAAATGTGTGTGGCTGGGGAGCAAGAGTGGATCTATAAACTAATCTCTTTCACCCAAATATGCAAGTAGTAAGAAAAGTACAAGGAAGGTAAGGATTAGTGGTGCAAATGGCATTTGCGGCCCATGTGGACCCTCTCCCTAAACTCAGGGGAGTGGTCTTACCAAGGCTCTTCGTCAGAGGACGCCAGGGCACGATGGAAATGAAGGCATCCTGGAAAATCACATCTCTGAGGAACTGAGGTGACCTTCCACCAAAGACATCATAAACAGCAGAGCTAGGAACATTTGCTGTTCCAGAGAGAATTCCTCCAAATTTGAAAAGTCTCACTTTTCTTAGAAACGAGATGAGAGACAAAGGTACTCAGGTGAGGGAGGTTTAGAAGTGCAGAAGGGAGGGAGAGTGGCGAAGACCATGACAAAAGTTCATTTTGCCCATTTTCCTTTAGTAGAAGCCAGCGGTTCAGGCTGTAGGTTAGAAGAGGGGACATTTTGATTTTGCTGTTGAGTACATGCTGTGGAAGACCTGGGAACGTTTCCTTTGGGAACACATAAGCTTTGCATTTTGTGAAGAGTCCCCCATGTGCATTCGATTACTCGCCCATATTTACTTTCAGTTTGCTTTTGCCTGGTGTGGTGGAGTTGGCTAATTTCCAGCAGCCTTGAAGATGCCAGTTCCTCCTGGCCCTCCATCCGATCACTGCACGCCTTTGATCTCCGTCACCACCCGGTCCAGTTGGATTCAGTGAGATTCGGGAAGCTGGCCAGTTTTTCTCCTTTCTACCGCTTCTTTTAAGGGCGTGTCTGCATTTATGTTCTGGAATCGTGAACATTTTGCAAAGTGATCTGCACTTGTGTGTTCATTTGGCTATCAGGGCATGTTATTATTCCTTTTTATGTTTTTGTTCCTCCAAAGCACTTTTCTTTGAGGTCTATGACATTAGAGAGATCTGATCGTACTAAAAGGAGCAATGGGTGTGTTTTAAATATAAATATATATTTTACTATTTTCTGGTCAATTTCCAGGTTCCAGAACTTCATAAAATCCACATAAATATAGAAAGGAAAACATACATCTTTTAGTTGCATGTCTTGGTCCCCATTCTCCTCTCCATTTTGTTCTGAGTTACCTATGAAAGATCACATAAGCATAAAAAAAACAGAGTCACTGAAATCAAATGGCACAGTGGGACTTTAGGGAGGGCTGAGTAAATTATCTCTCACTTCAATGAGATCTAATTGTCATTCTGGCTTCAGATGAGAAGAATTGATTTTCTTGTTTCAAAATCAGAATATATGCTGAAACTCCAGTGATCCTGATATATCTTCATGCATTTTGCACAGTCCTTTATATTTATGTACATCATTCTTTAGAAGCCTGAGAAAAGGAAGCCCAAAGGTGAAGAGTTGCAGCAAATTGGGCTGACACTTTCCTAAGAGAAATGCACACTGCTAAAGTCAGCTCCCCTAGTGAACTGTGAGTCATGTATTCTGGGGCTTGTAGGAAACCCACCACACTGGCTTTTTTCCAGAGAAGAGAAGGGAAGGAACCACAATGACCTCACCCTGTCTCATTCCTCCTTACACCTGATAACATGGAGCCCTTCTATGCCTGTTTAAAGAAGCAATCTAGCTAAGACTCTGGTGACAAATGTCACTCATCCTGTCCATAAAATGATGTCATATTGTGTGACCCCAATCCACTCCTAATCAGCACACGGTTTCTCGACTTCAAGATCAGTCTGGTGCTGGGAATTGAAACCACACTGAAACATGTAAAATTTCTTAAAAATTGATAGTCTTCTGACATCCCTGTAAGGGTCAGTTAGCTTTTCTCTGTTCCATATTCATACGGTAGAATGTACCTTGTGGCCTGACTAGCCTTCTCCCAGGTGTGTAACATTGGTCTTAAAAGGACTGGCTCAGGATGAGCCCTCTCCTAAATAATTAAAAATATAGTTTAAACCATAGATGTTAAGCTCTGTGCTTGGATAAGAGGAGCATCGAGCATATCTTCAAAACAAGTAGTTTTTGTTAACTCTATTTTTCTAAGAAAGAAATGGAGGTTCAGAGAATAGCACTGTGGCCAGGTTTAACTCCAGAGCCAGGGCTCCATCATTTTGAGTGAACTCACATAATGTGCTCAGTTTAAAGAGAAAAGAAGCTCATTAATGCTTATCAAGCATCTAATATGCACCACCCACAACACAGATGATATCTCAGGTATTTGTATTTTTATTTTAATGATGAAGACCCTACAACTCAGCAAGGTTTAGGAATTGCCCAAGATCCACTACTAGGGAAAGTGACAGAGCTGGGTTTCAAATCTAAGTGTCTCTTCTATGCTGTGCTATGAGGACTGTCACTTATTTTTTTTAATATTATGTGAATATTCCTAAATTTAACTTAAGTCTCATTTCCTTGGGTTCAGGGTGGCATACTCTCACTAGGTTTTGGAGGGGTGCTTTAAAAGGAGGGTACCTATTGCACTTGGGATACCCCTGGTACTCTGAAAGAAGTTTAATGATTCAGCCACATATTGGATATTGAAATAGAGCTGTGTTACTGGGCAGATTTGGGTAGGTTTGAGGCTATGACACACATAGGCCTGGCACCAACGGAGCCTTCGAAGATGCCACGGCAGTGAGGACATTTCAGAGGTCACCCAGGCCAACCTTCTGCCTTCAGAAGCATTTCAGTTCCACTAATATTTACTGTACTCCTTTTGGGTGCTAGGAAGTTGTTAAATGCTCTAGGTGAGCAGACACAAAACAGTGAGCAAAACATGGTATCTGCTCTCAGGGAGCTTACAGTCTGGAACAGAAGAGCCAAGGTGACACCAATGTGGGTCATCTTTTTACCAGAGAGAATAACAAACTGCTATGGGAGGCCCATGGAAGATGAAATCAGTTTTGGTCTAGATGTGTGTGTGCAGTGTGGTGGGGGGAGGAAGTTGTGTTGCAGACAGGCATTCGACATTCTAAGTACAGCAGCGGAGAAGGTGATTCTGGGTGGAAAGAACAGCCTATATACAAATAACTTCAAAAAGTGCACGTCTTCTACAGAGAGTGCTAATAGCCCGTTTGCTGAATTTTAGAGAGCACAAGGCAGACAGAGAGCAGTCAAAGTAAGACTGGAAATAGTTTATGGTCAGATTATTGCCTCAATGGAGACTTTGGACTTTATTTTGAGAGCAGTGTGGTTTTGAACGGGATGGCATAGTCAGCTGCATGTGCTGAAATGCTAGCCTGGCATTAGAGGATTGGAACGCCCAGGGGAAGGGGGTAAAGTGGGGTTGGGACACTAGTTAGAAAGTCTTTGTGATTGTCCAGGTGAGGAGCACTGGAGGCCTGATATTAGGAATTGTGGACAGGTAGGAAGTCACTACAATGGTAGAATCAGCAAAATGTGACAATTAATTTCATGTGGGGGAGGTTATCAAGGGAGAGGGGTTTGTAACATTTTATTTGTTGGTGTTTTTGTTTGTTTGTTTTTGGTGGCTGGCTGGTAGGGGGATACAAACCCTTGACCTTGGTGTTATAACACTGCTCTCTAACCACCTGAGCCAGTTCTGTAACGTTTTAAAGACTAAGTAGTTAATAGCTTGGTGATATAGTCAGCAGACATAGAGAGGCCAGGACAAGAAGTAGGGATGAGGTGGGGGATATGCACTTACTTTTGTTAACATGGCTATTCACTTCTCCAACAGAGAGGCAAATGCTAGAGAACGTTGGCATTACTGTCTGACTACTAATTCATGACGTATTGTCTGAGTTGTCAAATAAAGCTGTCCTAGGCCCACAGATAAATGTTCCACTAAAATTATGAATGATTTTCTAACTTACTTCATTCCACACACACACACACGCACACACACCCTGGTGACACACGTCAAATATACACACATGATTTGAGATTGCCAATTCCAATTTGCGACTTTACTTATACTGACAATATGAAATAACATTAATTACATATTCAATTTTAAACTCTTTGAGAATAAGAGCATAACTATACAATTCTTTTTGTACACTATTGGACATAAAAGTAAATACCCTATAGATGTTGTCTGGTAATGAAAATATTTTCTACATTGATCATTACTCCAAAATGCTACTGATATAGAAGGGAACATTTAGAAGGTTCTAATCTCCCTCCTTCACATGTGGAGAAATAGCCTTTGACTAACCAAACTAATTTTATGTTGCCCCATGAGTAAATGCTTTAAAAAAATATAGCAGTCCAAATACACTACATGTTTCTTTCGAAATGTCATGTTTTGGACCTCATGTTATGGAAGCATACCTCTTATCAGGGTTTACCATGACCTTGGTGATTGGGAAATCACCAATAAGTTTCTCAAGGATAGTACAGCAATTGCAAATGCTCAGAAAGTCATTGCCAGATAAATTAACAAATAAAGAATGACTCTACATTGAAACTCAATGTAAACTTGAAAACTTGGATAATTGTTCAAATTGATTATTTCAGGGTATCCTGCTATTTAATGCTAAGAACATTATTCCTTATAACTATAATTACAGATTATAATTTATAAGTGAATAATAATTATTCAATTATATTTGGAAAATAATAAAGCCTCGGACTAGAACCAAAGTCTGAGTGACTCCAAAGTTCATCCTAATTCTTGTGGAATATTGTTTGTGTTCTGTTTATGTGCATTCTTTCTGTAGTTCTTAAGGGGTACATACTCACCTCAAAATAAACTCTTGGGTTTTAAAAATGGTTGTTTTGCCAGAAAAAGCATGCAATAGCCTTCCCACAGAACCTCTGTAGTGGTACATTGATTAAGAACAGGACCAGCTCAAAATCTTTTGTGGGAGCATTTTTATCCACTTAAGAAGACTTTGATGTCCACGACGTGGGTGGGTAGTGGGAAACAGAACCATTTGCCCAGCTGAACTGAGTTGAAAACAGAACTGTTTATCTTATGAATTTATCTTATGGGACAATGCAGAGAACAGACCTTTTGCTTTCTTTCTTTAGATAATATTTTTAAAGTCTTGTTTCGCAAAGGAGACAGTACCTTGCTGTCTCCTTCTTGTTTACTTAAACTATACAGGAAACAGGCATTGTCTTTGTAAAAGCGGTATAAAACTAGGTAAAGCCAAGGATCCCAAGCGAGTGTGTGCCCACAGCACGAGGGCATGATGTTTCTTCCATCAGGGCACAGCGAGGGGCAGCAAGTCCACTCCCAACTCCAGCTGGCCACTTGTGCCTGGTCAGTAAATCTGCCGTGGAAATCTTTGGGTGACTTCCAATTTGATGGGCTCAGTAGTCTCAGAGGAACCTCTCTCCCCTGATTTATTCCTTGCTATTTATTTTCTAAGTTAAACTTAGTTTAGAGGACTTTCTCTGCAGCACTGATAGGACTTGAACATTTTTTCTAGGGTCACAGCGTTAGGTTTTGAATCACTTTCATAATAAAATTAACATTTCTGACTCTCCAGTCTTGTTGTACAATGAAAATAGCCATCAACTGAAAGTCAGGAAACTTGGGCTTGAATCTTCTTTCCTCTTTGCAGCCTTGGGCGAGTCACCCAACTTCTGAGAGTCCCATCTGTTAGATCTCATTGTTCTGTCTGTAGATCATTTACTATTCCTTTATTCTATATTTTAATATCAGAATCAGAGAAATGAGACAAGACAACTTGGGGAAATAGCTAATACTATTACTCAAGTTACCAGGACAGCTGTAGGAAGCCTCTTTTTTTAAAAAAATAAATTCCCTGTTGCAACATCTGTCAGCAAAGCCATTGACCTCTTACTGTGGATATTCATCTATTTCCATGTGAAGAGAGTCTCAGCGTCTGGCTCAGGGACTGACTGCAACGCAAAGGTTTTCTTCAGTTCCAGTTGGAAATTCTAGGTTTGCAGCCTTTGCACACTAATTTCCACTCTTGCTGATCCAAAGCCAATGCAGTAGGGAGCATGGGGTGTCCAATCACACAATAAACTGCGAATTGAATTTGAAAGCAAAGCTGCAAAGGCCAGAATTCACGCTCGTTGAGCCTCACCCTGCTGTGACTGACATGACGTCAGTATGAGACCTCAGTTCACGGTTTTATGTGACAGGACACAGGAGCAGCCAAGTTTAGGGAAGACTGATAGGAAAGCCCAAGGGTGACTCTCTCTGGGAACAGGAAGCAGGTACCGCTGTACCAACAAGGCTTATGGACAGAGGATTTCGACAGGTTTTGTAGAAGCAATTGGCCTCTCCAGAGGCTGCCAAGAGGGTGTGCGCCTGTCACATGGAGGGTGCATTTACTTAGCTCTTCTCCCCTCCCAGCCCATGAAGTCCAGAAAGCAGCAGCTGGGCGGCTGTGTGACTCCCCTCAATATAGCGGATTCCTTTACAAGCACCCTGTTCAGATTCTCATATTGTGGATTAGAGCAGAGGAAACAATAACTCCATATATTCCTCTCTTTCCAAAACTCCCTTTTATTTATTTAGTGTCTTAAAACAGCAATAATCATTTATTATCTCTCATGGTTTCTGTGAGTCAGGAATTTGGGAGTAGCTTGGCTGAGCAGTTCTGGCTCAGGGTCTCTCATGAGGTTGTAATCAGATATTGGCCAAGGCTGCAGGCTTGACCATGACTGGAGGCTCCATTTCCAAAATGACACTCCTGTGGCTGGCAAGCTGGGGCTGGCTGTGTGTGGGAGGCCTCCGTTTCTCTCCATGAGGTTGCTTGACGGTCCTCCCAACGGTGTGGCTGGCTTCCCCCACAGTGGGTGATTCAAGAGACTGACTTTAACCTGACAATACCACTCTCCTGGATAAAACCCATCAGCGATTCCCCCTCACTGAAGGCCTGAAATCTCAGTATAGCACACGCAAGTCCCCTGTAAGCTGCCCTCTCCCCTCCTTTCCAGCCTCAGCTCCAGCTTGGATTTAATTACAAATCACAAACACAACACACTATTTCATTTTCCTCGTGCTTGGTTGGTTTCGACTCTTGGATACTCAAGATATCATGACTACCTTAAGCATTGCCTGCTTCTAGAAGCATTCCCTGATAAACTTCCTCTGTCTTCAGATGAGGTAGCTTGAGTTCCCTTCCCCTATGTTCCCATAATGTTATGTGCCACTGTTTCTTATCCTGGGCACTTTTGACCTTTTGGGCTGGATAATTCTTCATTGTGAGGGGCTGTCCTCTTTGTTGCAGATTGTTTAGCAGCACCCTTGTTCTCAACCTATTAGATGCCAGTAGCAACTCTTCCTCCCCACTTGCAGCCCCCCTCCCAGCTGTGATGACCAAAAATGTCTCCAGATATTGTTAAGTCACCCCTGGGGGACAAAATTGTCCCTGGTTGAGAACACTGCTTTGTGCCCACATATATCAAAGCCCTTGCCAAATAGTGTGCAAAGTAACTGTCCGTTTATCTCCTCTAATCTAAGAGACTGAGAGCTTCTCAAGAGTAGGAGGTATACAAAATTTATCTTTGTGTCCCCTGTGTCAAAGCATAACACCTGATGCATGGTTAGGCATATGACACACATTGCTTATGCAAAACTCTATTGTTCTACTAGATGTCAGACACTTCAGCCAATTTTGGTTGGCTCTACTACTTAAAATATTATGACTGTGGACAAATCGGTCAACATCCCATGTTCTTCTCATTTGGAAAAGGGGGATACCAACGCCAGCCTCTCTTCTTTGGGTTGCTGTATGGGCAGAATGAGTGAGGGCTTGTGAAGGTTTAAAGGGCAGGAAGAAGCTTGGGTAAGGCAGCACATCCTGAGGGATGCTGCTGTCATGTTTGTGTTCTCTGGGCACAAAATCTGGAGAATGTCCAAGGTTCAGGTCCACCCAAACAATATAACCTTCTATAACAATATCTGGAGGATTTCTTTAATGTGGAACGTTATCAATACAGGAAACTTTATTGAAATGACTAAACTCTCAATGCAGAATGAGACCAACACAATTACTAAACAGTTATCTTAAGCATAATGCTGTACAACACATGCAGATATCCTAAAGGACAAACCCTCTCCTCCCCAACTCAGTTATGCCTCCTGACAAAGACTCAGCCAGGACTAAAGGAGCCTTCTCTGCTCCAGGCCTGTCTGATTTCCTGTGTCCTGGAAGGGCTGACAATCCCATTCCTTGCACCTCATTCTGTTCTGGCTCCTCTCTGCTCTGTGCTGGGACAGCTGGCTGTTTCCTAGCTTCCTGACCCTTAATTTCAGTAATAGAAAAGTAGAAGATTTTGTATCTGCAGTTGCTCAGAATTCACAGTGTTAGCATGAAGTCTCATCTCTACCTAAAGGAGGTTGTTTCCTCTAATACCCTCTACAGACTGCCTCCCAGTTATTTATTACCCTCAAAAAGAGCTTCTCTCTCCCTCTCTCTCTCTCTCTGTTTGCCTGTTTTATGACTTCCGTTTACACACTGGACATCCCATCACTACTGCCTCTGTGTTACCCCACCACTGTGGGAGTCTGATTTATACATCTCCCTCCCTCCTTATGCAGAAAGATTGAGTTTCCAGATTGAGTGAGTGCAGCTGAGAAGGACCCCTGTTGCAAGGAAATGCGGCTTCTGCTCTTCCAAGTGCCACATCAACCCCCCTGCACCTGCAGCTGGCCAGGGCTTTCCCGTTAACCATTTCATGCCTCGAACATGTAGACTATAAAACACTTACAAATGGTACAAGTCTACACAAATGAGTCAAAAAGTCCCGGACACGTATGCTTTTAGGGCTGCAAGGGGGCTTGGAAATTATCTAATCTAGCCCTTTCATTTTAAAATTGGGAGTACTGAAGCCCGAAGAGATCAAGGGACTCTCTCCTTACTATTTTCTTTGCACTTTATGAAAGCCAGTCTGAATCATTATGTTACATGTTTAGTGCATCACAGCTAATCTTTATTTTTCAACATTTCCTATACTTTGCAATTATCTCTTAAAGCTTAAAATATTAAGTTCCTTCAGTACAGTGTTTGGGGGTGTTCCAGTTGAAAGAGGTAATAGATGTTGTTTTTAAAATACTGAGTTCTGTGTGTTTACTTTTATAGTAGCACAAGGTTTAAACGGATAAACACGATTTTATCTTTTGTTCACCTGTTTGTTTTGTTTCTACCCCCACAAGACAATTAAATGTTCTTTGATACACATTGAAAATAGCTCTATTCTGTTCTAAAATTTTTTATTATTTTTTAAAATTTATGCAGATTTCCTGGATTTGCTTGTAAAAAGACTGCCCTTTAGAAAATGTGCAACTCTCATTAACCACTAAAATTTTTCTACTTGAGAATTTTGGACAACTTGCAACATGGATGAACCTGCTTATTAGTTCACCTGAAGAGCTCATCGAGAACTTTATTGTGAGGCTTAGCAGCCTGCTGCAGCCTGAGAGCTTCGGATCGCCCACTTCTGATCAAAGCAATGAGTGGTTCCTTGAGGACTCAGATTAGTAAAAAAGCAAAGAGGAGTAGAAGGAGAGGTGTGGTGGTGGAGACTGACATATAATTTTCTTAAAAGAGAGATCACTTTAGGATAAAAGCAAAAAATAAGATATAAACACACCCATTGCTTTTATTTTTCACACATTAAGTGAATTTCTCCAAACTGGCATTTGGAAACCACCAAGTCTAGATTAGTTAATCCAGGAAATAGAAATCTTACATATAAAAGTCAAATTCTGTAAAAAGAAGAAGAAAAAAAAAAGGCCAAAGTTCTTTGATTTGTATTGTTACTAAATATTGTTCATGTAGTCAGGCTCTTTAGTGGGACCAAGGTGTTATTTATTTTTAAAGACTTCTACATTATTAGACAAACAACAATAATCAAATCAGTGTACCCAGTCACATGGGCCTGACTGTGAAAATCTCTAACTTTGCTGAACTCCCATAAACCACTGTTTGTTTGTTTCCTCATCTTTAATAGAAGGATCTATTTTACAGGGTGTTGCATAAAAGAAAATAATAAATCTGAAAGCATTTAATAGACCATAAAGTAGTATGTAACTGCGAGATTTTATCAGTATCTCTAGACATTGTGGACTTTTTCTTTCATCAAAACCTTAATCTAATACCCAGTCAGTTTTTAAAATGTGAGTTTAGTCAAGCATTTATTTCAATAAACTTTCTGTAGACTACTAATCAGATTTGGAATGAGCATGTGAATCAAAACCTGTCAGAAAGGTTTATTGATTATTAGCTAATGTTAATTTAAGAAAATGGCAGTAGCTCCTATTTTTAAGTATTTAGCATGAATTATCTTGGTCCCTATCTCTATTCTTTATGTTTTCTTATATTTCATTTTTACCATGAAGTTATTAGGAAAGAATACTTAGTAAAACAAGTCTTTTGAATATTTCTGAGACATCTGGAAATAAACCGAATCAGTGTAAAGCTAGGGCTTACAGACCCCTCGAGTCTGTTGCACAGATTGGGTTACAAACCCTCCACACACAGGTCTATGAGCCAGGTAATAGAAAAAAAAAGGGTTCTGGGAGCCATAGGTATAGAAGAATGAATGGGTTTTATTCGGATCTAGGAGCAACTGTCCTAGCAGTTTCTCTGAGAGTTCTGAGAAGCACTGTGGAGCAGAGCTGTTAGTCTTTTATACTTAAGTCCACAACCCTGGACACCTGGGTGCCCATACACAACTTACATTAAGCAGTAACAAGGAACACCTGAGGATATTTACAGCAAATGCTCAGCAAGGTTCTGAACATCTGAGGGGCCCTGACATTTTCCTATTTTTCCCAATAATCCACCTCTTCAGGGTCCCTCGCTGTACAATCTTGATGGAGTTTGGATGTGTTGTCCCCTCAAAAACTCATGTGGAAATTTGATCTCCAATGTGGCAGTGTTGGAAACTGATTGAGTCATGGGGCAGATCCCTCATGAATGGATTAATGCTCTCCCTGGGGGAGGAGGGATAAATGAGTGAGTTCTCACTCTATTAGTTCCCACGAGAGCTTGTTGTTTAAATGACCCTGGCACCTCCTCTCTCTCTTTTGCTTCTCTCTCTTGCATCCTCTCACCGTGTGATCTGTTTGTACCCACCAGCTGCCTGCCATGTTTCCACCATGAGTAGAAACAGCCTGAGGCCCATGCCAGATGCAGCTGTCCCAGAATTGTAAGCCAAATAAACCTCTTTTCCTTATAAATTACCCAGTCTCAGGTATTCTGTTATAGCAACACAAAATGGACTAAAGCAAATCTACGTATTCAGAATCTTCCACGATGTTCCCTTAGCAAGGATAAGTGACCCTTATATTCATACAACCTATTGTCTGTCCAATATGCCTTAAGGCTTGTCCTTAAGGTTTGTCCTGTAGTTTTGTTCTTTCAATTATTAGCTGCACATGTCTACTACCAATTAGTAGTCACCATTGGTATGAGGTTCAGTGTATATTCAATAAAGCAACACATCAGTCACACAAACATATGTCTGTATCCAGTTGACTCTGGTGCCTGCAGTCAGAACACTATGGGCGAAAAGACAGAAGGGTTATTGGTACCAATAGGGGGAGTTCTCACCCCTCTGGTAAGATACATTCTAGTTTACCATCCTGGGAAAGGATGGTTGCAGGAATAGGTATCTTACCTGGTTTATGATACCGTACATTATCTGCTAACACTGTTGGGTCTGTAGGTTCTACATGTAACAGTATAGAGTATAGGGGAACTCATAATTGGCCATAATGATAATACAAATGTGTCCTTTGGAATAGAGGGCTTATCTGTTCCAGGCCATGTTACCTTTACTTGAGGAGGCCAAGTACTTGTCACCCAAGGTGAAATTTCCAAGTCTTCTCATCCTTTCCCTCAAGGCCTTATTAGGCCTACCCAGTGTATATGGGGGGCTGCTATTTTCCAAGGCCATTCCCACTGTACTGTCTGTCCCTGTTGTAAACAGGTTGGGGCTGGTAAGAGAATATTTCCATTCTTGCCATATCCTGGCTTCAAAAGCTTATCTCTAGTAATGACTTGCAGCTGTATAGGTGCTGCAGCCCTATGCAACAGAGCTTCCACTGGAGAGGGCTGCCCTTGCGGGGTCTCTCATTTAGAATCCTGACTGTCTGCCATAGCCACTGTGTCTACCCCTTCAGGGATGGGCGTTGGGTAGATAGCCTTAGCCCCTTTTTTAAAAGACCACTGTATCACTCAATCATCCCTGCGGCCTGGGGATGATATGGCACATGTAACTTACACTGAACAGACAACTGGGAAGCCCACTTCTGAACCTCATGTACAGTAAAGTTGGTTCCATTGTCACTCTCTATGACTATAGGCCAGCCATACATGGCCTGTAAGGCTATTCAGTGCTTTCACAGTGTTTACCTGGTCTGGGGCCTTACAAGGCCATACAAACAGAAGACCAGTAGCTGTATCAACAGCAGTGAAGATGTATCTGAAATTCTCTGATCTTGGCAGTGGTCTGACAAAGTCCACTTGACATCGAGTCAGGGGCACTCTTCCTCGAGTTATTTGCCCATCTGTATGGGGTACCTGTCAGGGGTGTGGACTCTCTTGAGCACATACTGGACAAGCATGATAGTCATTTACTACATCTTCCCATTTTATAGGCAAGGCCCATCTTTGAGCTGCCATCCACATGGCTTTGCTGTCAGCATGCCACATTCATCACTGTAACCACTGGGCTACATCAGTAGCTGGGGCTCTCTCCAGCCATCTTACCTTAACCAAGGCATCAGCTTCATCATTTCCTGGACTGGATAGGGGAAAATGTTCTGTGACATGAAAAAGGGTTACTTCTTTCTCATGCCCCAATTCCCATAACTCTTGCCACATGGCTTGTCCCCACAGGGGTCGGTGGCCTACCATCCACCATTGATATTTCCAAGTAGAAATCCAAAGGGTTAAACCTTTGTACACAGCCCAGCTGTCAGTAGAGATGTTTAATGGCCCAGGATCATTTTTCATTACCATCCAACAGCTCTCAATTTTGCCCATTGACTGCTTTGCCCTGTGCCATTTTCATACCACATAGTATCTGTTAAGGGCTGGACAGCAACAGCTGTCCGTGATGCTGAGGGTCCCATGCTAGAGCCATCTATATACCAAGCTTGTCCTGTGATAGGTCCCTGTGCCTCATGGAAAGGTGTAGCCTCCACCTACATGGGTAATGGTTGTGTCAAAGTTTCCTCCACAACCTCTGCTGGGCCCAGCAGAGATTGCAACTCTTTGGACAGAGGACTTGTTGACACAAGTCCTATATATGCTCCCATTTAGACAGAGTGGGAGTCTGAGCTACACCTGTTTTAGGGTTGGTTGCCCACGTGCACAGCCAACCTAGTATGGGATATGTCGTCCTTACTAGGACTTTGGCAGTTCCTGTGATAGCCTCAGTGGCCATCAAGGCAGAATATACAGCTGCTAGCTGTTTTTCTATTAGAGAATAGCGAACTTTAGTGCCCTTCCAGAGCTGAGACCAGAATCCTACAGGTGTTTGGAATCGGTCTTGTCTCTGCCACAAACCCCATCCTAACCCCTCTTGGGTGATATTTACATCTAACTCAAAAGGCTTAGTGGGATCAGCCACTTGTAAAGCCTGTACTTGCTGTATTTCCCTTTTTGTAGCCTGGTAAGCATGTTCTACTTCCTCAGTCCAATCCCAGAGGGCTCCTTTCTTTGTTAATGCATACAGTGGGTGTGCCATTTGAGCCATATGGGATATGAAAGCTCTCCAATACCCCAGAAGTCCCAAATATGTCTGTAGTTGAGCTACAGTTGTGGGTCGAGGGTATGCCTGTATCTTGTCTACAATAGCTTCTGGGATGACCCTCATCTTACCCGACCAGACCACTCCTAAGAATTTGACTGACAGCCCAGGTCCGTGTACTTTGGCTCTGTTCACGGGCCACCCACATTGTTCCAAAAGGCTTAGCAGCATTGGAGCTGCCTGGTTTAAATCAGTAAGAGAATCAGAGGTTAACAACACATCATCAATGTAGTGAAACATCGTAACCATGCTGGGCTTTGTCCACTTGGCTAGGTCCCCAGCCATGAAACCATGACAAATGGTTGGGCTATGCAGATAACCTTGGGGCAATACTTGAAAGGTCCACTGCCTCCCTTCCCAGGTGAAGGCAAACTGATCTTGGCTATCGGCCGAGATTGGAATAGAGAAGAAAGCATTTGCAAGGTCCAATACATAATGATAAGTTCCCAGCTGAGACGTCCACTGATCCATCAAGTCATGAACTGAAGGCACAGCTACAGGCAAAGGAGGCACTACTTTGTTTAGTTCTCGATAATCTACAGTCATTCTTGAGGTAACATCAGGTTTTTTCACTGGCCATACCAGAGTATTAAATGGGCTATGAACTGGACGAATAATGCCAACTTTTTCTAATTCCAATATAGTGGCACCTATCTCTGCATGTCCTCCCGGTAGGCAGTACTGCTTTACATTAACCACATGTCTTGGCTGGGGTAACACCTGTGGATCATGTTTAGCATATCCCAATAACATAGGCTTTATTGTCTGTATTCATAGCCAAAACTTTCCAACTGTTGTTTGCAGGTGCAAACCATAAAGTATATCCATACCCAAGATGTACTCAGCTACTGGGGATATACATATAGTATACACACGAGGAGGCAATCGTCCAAAGCTTAATGGCAGTGGCACAGCTTTGACTTCAATAGTATGTCCTCCATATCCATCTATATGAACTGTGGCCCCTGGAAACTTGTCTGGATTGCCATATATCAGGCTACATTCTGCACCTGTATCTACCAACACCAAAACACGCTGCACATTAGTCCTTGACCAGTGTATTGCCAATTCAACATAAGGCCTCTGATCCTCGCCTGCCCTCAAAAGACAAGTACCTTGGCCTGCTCCCTAATCAAACTGGAACATTTCATCTGCCTCCACAGAAGCAATCAAAAAATCCTTTAAGTCCACCAAGCGCACTTCGCTACCTGTTTCTGGAGGTTTAGTGAAATGCTGTTCCGGGCATAATTGCTACCACAAGTCAAACAGGACCGCATTTGGCTGCCAGTCAATTTTCTTGCTATCAACCCCTGCTGCAAGCAAGTCAAGCCACATCTCCTTACGGCTAGTCTTGCTTGGTCCCCTCAGGACAGGATCCTGATCATTTCTTAGGGGTTGGGTCTTAGCCACCTTCCGGACCTCTTTTGCTTGTCTTTTCTCCTCTACTTCACCCAGGCTGGCTATCATGGTCGTTACTTCATGTATAGGACAACCAATGTATGGGGCCAGTATGGCCATCAGTGACCTGAAGGATGTTGACGGCACATTTTGCAGCACTATGTCTCTCATGCTGCCTGTAAAATTTTCACCGCCCAGGCCACAGGTGTTCACATTAAACATGGACTGCCGCATCCCCAGCTCCCGAATTATTTGAACTAAGTCAGTATATGTTTGCCATTTACTCACAGTCTTGGGCAGTTCTCCAGCATTTGCCCACACGGTTTGGGCAGCTGCACTCACCCATTCCATTAAGGAGTGATTATCTGGCCCTTGTGTGTATCTGTGGCTATTCTGCAGCCACTGCCTCAGGGATGGGTGCATGGTAATAGAGGCCAATTTTTCCACCTCCTCACCAGAGCATATCACACTATCCACCCGTAGGTCCCATAACTGCAGCAGCCAAGCAGCCAGGGGCTCCCCCCGTTTCTGCCGGAACTGTCTCCCTAAATCAACTAATTCAACCTGGGTATATGGGACATAGGTAGTGAATTCAGTCACCTGTGGACCACCCGCCGGTTGTCCACCTGGTCCTATAGGCTGCTCGTGTTTCAGTTTCTGGTACACAGCAGGTCGTGCCTGGAGACACATGGTCTCCTCCAACTCACCACTGGGTTTGTGGTTCTTCCAGGTGTGAGAGGCCAGGGTGCCCAGTTGCAGCAAGTCATCCTCCAGGCAGATTATCCGTGCTCCCAACAGCTCTGCTTTCTTTAAATCTCTATCAGTTTGTATCATAGTGAGCAGTAGCCAGGCTCCAGTCAGCAGAGAAGTGGCCACCGGGCACCATATGCTCAAGGATAGCCATATTTCCTCCCCCTCCCAAGGGGCTCTCTGAGGCCGCACTGCTTCATGGAGTGCCTGGTCTATGCTGACTTGTAGTATAGCAAGCAGCAACCAGATCCCGGTCAACAGGTAAGTGGCCACAGGGCACGACATATTCAGGAGTAGCCACATTTCCTCCCTCTCCAAGGAGTTTTTGGCTCCTGTACATGCTCAAATATCCTGCTGACTATGCCAGTTGTAAAGCTAGGGCTTACAGACCCCTCAAGTCTGTTACACAGATTGGGTTACAAACCCTCCACACACAGGTCTGTGAGCTAGGTAATAGAAAAAAGGGTTCTGGGAGCCATAGGTACAGAAAAATGAATGGGTTTTATTAAGATCTAGGAGCAACTGTCCTAGCGGTTTCTCTGAGAGTTCTGAGAAGCACTGGGGATCAGAGCTGTTAGTCTTTTATACTTAAGTCCACAACCCTGGACACCTGGGTGCCCATACACAGCTTACATTAAGCAGTAACAAGGAACACCTGAGGCTATTTACAGCAAATGCTCAGCAAGGTTCTGAACACCCGAGGGACCCTGACATTTTCCTATTTTTCCCAACAGTTAGTTGCCATAAATTATTTATATATTTAGCTATAGAAAAACATATATCCATTTTTAGACTCACTATGGTAACCTATTTATTTATTTTAAAATTTTATTGTGGTAAGAACACTTACATGAGATCTACTAAAATTTTTAAGTGTACCCTCTATTATTGTTGACTATAGGTACATTAGAATTGAGTCAGTTTCCCATATAACTCAGTAAAGTGTATTCACTTGGAAAAGATTTTTCAAAGTGTATTTTGCTATGTTTATTTGGAGAGGAATATAAACTCTTGTTTGAATACGAGGGGTCTTCAAAAAGTTCAGGGGAAAATTCATCTTATCTTTTAATTGCTTTTCCCATGAGTTTTTTGAAGTACCCTCCTATTTCTTTTTTAGCCTTTAGCAAATCATTTGTTATCCTTAAAACAAAACAGATGGACAAACCATCTCTTCTAAAGGCTGTGTTGATCTGTTTACAATGTCCAATTAAACTTATCAAAATAAATTTTACATAGAAGACAACAATATATAAAGTATATATCAGTGCCTGGAATAAAATAGGAACTCATTTTTAGTTCCCTTTACCCACTAAAAGTATGTGTTTTGACTCTCCACATGATGTAATGCCAAACATTTTGCAATATAAGTGATAGACAAACTGCAATTATGCCTTTATGATTTTTTAGAAGTTTTCTTGCATAAATGAGCAAAAACGAAATCAAAATACCCTGTGTTATGAAACCTCTCGACCCAGCCACACGCCAGCTTTCCACGCACTCCCTTCCTCCTCTCTTCTGCGCCCTCTACCGACTGCAAGTCTACATAGAATTAGCAAATTTAGCTATTTTGAACAGAAAGATCACAATTCTCCCCAGCCTGTGACCAAAAGTCCTAAGACACAAATGGCCACTTTAAAGAATCATGATCTCTTCTTTCTTTTTTTCTAATGGCGCCAGGAAAACCTACTCATATATGTAAAAAATGAGATGACACGGATACACATAAGTAGAAAACTGAGAACAACTTAAAAATTGATGGAGCTAACAAAAGAATTTAATATGGTGGCTAGTATCTATCTACCCCCCCCCCCCCACAACACACACATGAGGGTACTTCAAAAAGTTTGCAGGAAAATAGAAATTAAAAGATAATACAAATCTTTCCATGAACTTTTTGAAGTACCCTCATGTGTGTGTATGTGTGTGTCTGTATATACATACAGCTACATATATATAAAGTACAACAGAATTCTTTTATTAATTCATCCAACAGATATCTGTGTGCCTATTAGGTACCAGGAATGTGCTAGTGTTTGGGGCATACGGTGGTGAGTGGGACAGACATGTCCCTGCTGTTGAGGTTATGATTTGATGGAGGACACAGATGCTCAACTAATTACAGATAAAGGTAAGTGCTGGAAAGCAATGATCATTTATTTATTTACTTTTTATTGTTTTCCTCCTGCCCCCACTGGGTTATAGGTCCAATCACAAGTGGCAATACATTTCATACAGGGAAAAAACAAGAAAAGGCTGAGATAGTAAAAAAGGGTTCTGGGGGGACAGTCTATGTTGAGCTGGTGCCTGAAGGAGGAGGAAGAGAGGAGCGTGCGGGGAAAGCGGGGGAGGCCGAGCAAAGAGCCTGGGCAGCCGAGAAGCTGAGCACCACCGGGCATGACCCGGACTCTAGAGAACAGCAGATGCAGCCCAGCCAGTGAGAGGAGGGTGCAGACGATGGGATGGAGATGGGGCCGGGGCCACTCACAGAACATCAGACATCACAGGCCAGGAAGAGGAGTTTGAATTTTATTTAGTGCAATGCAAAACCATTGGAGGATTTTAAGGAGGGGAGTGACATGATCTACTTAGCATTTTATTTTATTTATTTATTTTTTTTATTTTTTATTTTTTGTTAAATTTTTATTTTGTCAATATACACTGTATATGATTA
>NW_007732618.1:0-286 GCF_000696425.1 Galeopterus variegatus
TTTAAACCTTTTACATTAAGAGTTGTTATTGAAAGGTGTTGATTTATTCCTAGCATTTTTTGGTTGTTTGGTTATCTTAGGTGTCATTTGTTCCTTGCTTTTTGTTTTGCTGTTTGTTTTCTGAGTGTGTTGGTTCCTTAGGTTGCAGCTAGTGTTTTTGTTTGTTTGTTTTCTTTTCATGATTGTCATTTTTATTATACAGGTGGGTTTTTACTTTGCTTGGATTATTATGGCTATGGTAATTATCTTTCAGGGTCCAATCCCAGTACTCCCTTGAGAATTTCTT
>NW_007732618.1:1286-18259 GCF_000696425.1 Galeopterus variegatus
CCTAGCCTGGTGTGGTAAGCGGGGGCCAGGCGGGCCTTTGCCCCCCAAGCGGGGCTGCGCTGGGGGTCACTCACAAAGCTCCCAGAGCTGGGCCGGTCCTGCGTCTTCCTCTCCATCTCTGTGTTGCCACTGCCATCTTTCCTGGCCTTTGTTGCATCAGGCTGCTCGGTAGCCCAACCCGGTTGCGGAGCTCTCAGGAATCTTCTTTTGCATCGGCCCTAAAACCTCGAGACTGTAGTTGCTTTTTTTCGTTGTAGAGTAGTTGCTCAGTGATTTATTTGTTTTTTGTTGCTCTTGGAAATGCAAATAGTACTCTGGCAGCACAGCGCACACTTCTCAGGCTCGCTCTGTCCTCTGGCACGCCTGCTCCAGACCCGTCACCATCTTGCTCCTCTGAAATGACATCTTTTAAATGAAATGACACTTGAGTATGCAAGGTGCACACACCCTATTTAATCTTCACACCACCACCATGATGAGGTAGTGGTCAATGGCGTTGATCACTATTATTATCCCCGTTTTACTGATTACAAGACTGACAGAGAGGCTGGCAGTCTTGCCACAAATCACATGGAGGAGCTGGTCTTTCCCCCCACCCAGGTCGCTCGGTCCCTGGAGGTGCAGACACCCAATATAGCTTTTGATTTTCTTTATCCTCCCAATTTTTCTATTTGATTTTTTATTAATTTTTGTCTTTGGCCTTTTTGATGCTTCTTTGTACTTTTTTTGGCTTTATTCTACTGCCCACTTTCACACTTCTTGATTAGTGACTTAGTTCATTAATGTATTATCTTTCAGCTTTTTCCCTAGTATATGCATTTAATGTTACAAATTTCCATCACACATATTTTATGAAAAATGTTTTATGTTTACATATTTGATATATGTTGTTTTCATTGTGATTTTGTGGCAGCAAAAATAGAAAGACATTCCTTGTTCATGAATTAGAAGGATCAACATAGTGAAAATGTCCTTACTACCCAAAGAAATCTACAGATTCAGTCCAATCTCCATCAGAATACCAATGACATTCTTCACAGAAATAGAAAAAACAATCATAAAACTCATATAATACAACAAAAGACAACAAATAGCCAAAGCAATCATGAGCAATAAAATAAAATAAAACTGGAGGCATCACACTACCTGACTTCAAACTATACTACAAACCTACAGTATCCTAAACAACATGGTACTGGCATAAAAACAGACACATGGATCAATGGAACAGAATAAAGAACCCAGAAATCAACCCAGGTACTTACAGCCAACTGATCTTTGATAAAGGCAACAAAAACATATGTTGGGGAAAGGACAGACTCTTCAGTAAAGGGTGATAGGAAAACTGATATCCACGTGTAGAAGAATGAAACTAGACCAACCTCTCTCCATATAACAAAATCAACTCAAAAGGGATTAAAGACTTAAGAATAAGACCTGAAAATACAAAACTCCTAGAAGAAAATATAGGGAAAACACTTCAGAATGTAGGACTGGGCAAAGACTTTATAAATAAGGCCCCAAAGCACAAGCAACAGCAACAACAGAATAAACAAATGGGATTATATCAAACTAAAAAGATTCTGCACAGTAAAGGAAACAATTATCAGAGTGAAAAGACAACCTAAAGATTGGGAGAAAATATTCACAAACTATACATCCAACAAGTGATTAATATCCAGAATATACAAGGAACTCAAACAAGTTCAGTGTAAAAAAAAACAAATAATCCATTAAAAAAAAAAAAATTGGCCAAGGAGATGAACAGACATTTTTCAAAGGAAGATATACAAATGGCCAACAGGTATATGAAAAAATGCTCAACATCACTAATCATCAGAGAAATGCAAATCAAAACCACACTGAGATATCATATCACCCTAGTTAAACTGGCTAATATCAAAAAGACCATGAATAACAAATGCTGACAAGGATGCAGAGAAAAGGGAACTCTTCTACATGACTGGTGGAACTATAAATTGACACAACCATTATTTAAAACAGTATGGAGGTTTCTCAAACAACTACAGATAGAATTACCATATGATCCAGCAATCCCACTTCTGGGTATATACTGAAAGGAATGGAAATCATCATGTCAAAAGGATACCTCCACTCCCACGTTCATTGCAGCTATATTTACAATAACCAAAATATGGAACCAACCTAAATGTCTATCAACCGATGACTGGATAAGGATAATGTAGTATATTTGCACAATAGAATATGACTCATCTGTAAAAAAGAGTGAAATTCTGCCATTCCCAGAAACATGGATAAACTTGGAGAAAATTATGTTAAGTGAAATAAGCCAGGCACAGAAAGAGAAATTCTGCATGTCCTCACTCATAAGTGGGAGCTAAGAAATTAAAAAAAGAAAGTGAGCAAGCAAGCAAGCAAGACCACAATAAAATGTTGAAGTTTCAGAAGGAAAGAGCAGACCTACATTTGCTAGAGGTAGGAAGGGGGAGGGGGAGGGGAGTTAGGGAGTAATTAGGTAAGGGACACAAAGAATAATTATGACTTGTAATGATGTACGTGCTAATAATATCGATTTTCTCACAACATGCTGTAAACAAATGCTGATAGTTAACTCTGTAATAATAAATATGTATAATCAAAAATAAATAGATACATAATTTTTTTAGAAAAGTGTATATATGTATAATTTCTTCTTTGACCTAAAAATTATTTTAAAATATATAGGTATGATTTTAAGTATGTAAGAGCTTTTGTTTCTTTTTATGTTTATTTTTATCTCTAATTTTAGTCAAATCTCTTCTGAATATTTAGTTTGTATGGTGCTGATTTATTTATATTTATTTTAATATTTCTTCCATGTAAGTTTGAAATGGGATATGAACAGGGAAGTCAAATCAGTAATTGGAATAGTCTGATTCCCAGAGACCTATGGAATTAGCTTGTTAGCTGATCATGATGTTTCTAGAAAATAAATAGTTGAGAAATCTATTAATTCTTACTTGATCTGTATATACAGAAGAGCTCAAGGTCTAGTGAATAGATGTCTCACTTGAATCATCAAAACAGAGAATCACAGCCCATCAATCAATTCCAAGACTTGATCCATTTTACAGAACCAAATCCCCTTGAATGATGGAGGAGCCAAGTCTCCTTGAGAAAGGAACCTTGTACACTGTGAAAAATATATGCTATTAATCTTTTCTCTCAGTCTTCCCCAAAGGGACCTAAGGCCATTTATCATGGGGGCTGTGTTTTGGTTAAAAGGAAATAATCAAACATTTTGGTGATTACTAGACACTTTCTCTGACTACCACTAATTCTAGGAGACCCAAAATGTCACCATGGCCCCCCAGTCAGAGTAACAGCATATGGAGGTCAGTTGATCAATGGAGTATTAGCTCAGATCCAACTCACAGTGGGCCCAGTGAGTCCCAAAACCCATCCAGCATTTATTTTCCTGGTTCTGGTATGTATAATTGTAATACACATATTCAGCAACTGGTAGAATTCCCACATTGTTTTTTTGACCTGTGAAATGAGAACTATTGTGGTGGGACAGCCCACTTGGAAGCCACCAGAACTGCCTCTTTCTACAAAAATGGTAAAACAAAAGCAGTAACCTATTCCTGGAGAGATTGCTCAGATTAGTACTCATCAAAGACTTGATGAGTACCATTTGAACTTAGCTGATCTTCATCACTCCCACCACCACCAAGCCATAAAGTTAGGTGTGCACAGCAGCACTCCATCATCAAACGGAGATAGCATATTTTACACACACACACACACACACACACACACACACACACACACACACACACACACACGGGATCAAGCTCAAGCTGGACCTGAAGACACAAGTAAGTTGCATGAGGAATTGGCCGAAATGCCCATTATCCCTACTCCTGCTACATTACATTCTCTCAGCCTCGTGGGGAGTCCTCTATTACCAGCTGATGGAGGAAAACAAAATGCAGGCTTGTCTACAGATGGCTATGCATAGTATGCAGGTACCACCTGGAAGTGGACAGTTTCAGCAGCAGAGCCCCCTTTGGGGACAACACTGAAGGACAGATATAAAAGGAAATCTACCCAGTGAGCAGAACTTTAAGCAGTATATCTGGCTGTTCATTTTGCCTAAGAGTCTTCTACATGACCAGAGGTAAGTGTCTATATTGATTCACTGGCTGTGGCCAATGGTTTGAGTGGATAGACAGGGATTTGTGAGAAACACAATTAAAAATTGGTTCCCAGGAGGTCAATGGAAGAGAAATGTGGGTACTTCAAATAGTTCATGGAAAAATGGAATGAAAAGGTAATACAAATCTGTCCATGAAGTTTTTGAAAACTTCTTATGTAGAAAGACCTCTCTGAATGGGCAAAAAATGTAAAAAATACTTGTATCTCATGTGAATACTTTCAACAGGTGACCTCAACTGAGGAATAATTTTATGATCAAATGGATAGGATGATCCCTACTCTGGATACCACTCAGCCTCACCACCCACACCCGCCCCCAGCCACTCCTGTCATTGCCTAGTGCATTTGTGAACAAAGTAACCATTGGTGGCAAGGATGGAGGTTTAGCAACATGGATTTTCACTCACTAAGACTGGCCTGGCTACAGCCACTTATGACTGTCCAATCTGCCAGCAGCATAGACCAACACTGAGTTGCTGATGTGGCACCAGTCCCCAGAGTGATCAGCTAGTTACTTGGTGGCAAGTTTATTACCCCATACCATTTTCATCATGGAAAAGGAAGCTCTTTTTCCTTGCTGGATTAGATATTTAATGTGAATATAGACTTTTAATGCAATGCTTCTGCTGGAACTAGCATCCATGGAATTACAGAATACCTAATCCATCATCATGGGATTCCATACAGCATTGTTTCTAATTAAGGAATTCACTTCACAGCAAATGAAGTGCAGCAATGAATCCATGCTCATGGAATTTACAGGTCTTACTATGTTCCCATCATTCTATAGCAACTGGCTTGATATAAAAGAATAGTGAGATTACTTTTTGAAGAGTCAATTACACTGCCTGCTAAGTGACAATACTTTCCAGGGTTTGAGCAATGTCCACCAGGATGCTGTATATGCTTTGAATAAACAACCAATAAATTGTGCTGTTTCACCCATACCCAGGATGCATGGGTCCAGGAGTCAGGGGTCAACATAAGAGGGCTCTGCACACTGTTATTCCTAGTGATCCAACAGCAAAACATTTGCTTCTTGTTCCTATAACCTTAGGCTCTGCCCGTGTATAAATCTTTGCTCCAAAGGGAGGAATGCTTCCACCAGGAGACACAACAACCACTGAAATGGAAGTTGAGACTACCATCTGGACACTTTGAGCTCCTTATGATTATGAATCAACAGGAGAAGAAAGGAATTAATGTATTATCTGGGGTGATTGATCCTGAATAACCAGGTGAAATTGGACTTCTACTTCATAGTGGAGGTGAGGAAGAGTCTGTCTGGAATACAGGAGATCCTTAGGTGTCTCTTAGTATTACAATACCCTGTGATTAAGTCAATGAAAAATTACAATAACCCAAAATGGACAGGATTATTAATAGCTCAGAATCTTCAGAAATAAAGGTTTGGATCATCCCACCATGTCAAAAACCAAGACCAGTTGAGGAGCTTAGAGAAGGCAAAGAGAATATGAAATTGATAGTGGAAGCGATAGTTACATGCTAAGTAAGACCATGTAATTGGTTGCAGAAATAAGGACTGCAATAGTTATGGGTATTTTCTTTATTTTGTTACAGATATGTTTGTGTGTGTGTGTGTGTGTGTGTGTGTATCCACATATGCATATATATTAGCTAAATACTTTTTCGTACTTTTCTGTCCTCTTATCATCTATCACAAAATATATTAATAATAGCTAACTTTATATCATGGTGTTTATGTTACAGGATATCAAAGGAGATGGGTGAACAAATAGCAAATAGTCATATATTTTCTTTTGTGGGAGGTTTTTAATTATATTTAATATCTTTGATATAAGATACAAAGTTTCTATTTTTCTATTGTCAATAGTATCAGTTTGGGCTAAACCAGAGAAAACAGATGAAGTAAAAGATACATATAAGTGATTTATTGCAAGGAATTGGTTCACCTAAAATTGTTGCATCCTTTTTTTTAAAAAATTTTAACTTCTCAATATACATTGCAGTTGATTTTCATGACCTTTTACTTGTTCCTCTTTCTCCCCTTACTCTCTGCCCTCCCCACCACATCATATCTGTTTACTTGTCTTAACAAGTTCAAGGAATTGTTATGATTGGTGTGTATTCTTCCCCCCTCCCCACCCTTTATTTGTTTGTTTATTTATTTATTTATTTATTTATTTATTTATAGCTCCCACAAATAAGTGAGAACATGTGGTATTTCTCTTTCTGTGCCTGACTTGTTTCACTTAGTTTTCTCTAAGTCCATCCATGCTGTTGTGAATGGTAGTATTTCATTCTTTTTTATAGCAGAGTAGAATTCCATTGTGTAGATATACCACAGTTCCTTATCCACTCATCTGATGACGGACATTCGGGATGGTTCCAACTGTTGGCTATTGTAAATCATGCAGCAGTAAACATTGGAGTAAAGGTATCCCTTTGGCATGATGATTTCCATTCCTCTGGGGCTATTCCAAGCAGAGGAATAGCTGGATCATATGGTAGATCTATCTGTAATTGTTTGAGGAACCTCCATACCATTTCCACAAAGACTGCACCATTTTGCAGTCCCACCAACAGTATATGAAAGTTTCTTTTTCTCCACAATCTCTCCAGCACTTGTCATTCTCAGTCCTTTGGATATTAGCCATCCTGACTGGAGCGAGATGGTATCTCAAAGTTGTTTTGATTTGTGTTTCCCAGATGCTGAGTGATGTTAAGCATTTTTTCATGTGTCTGTTGGCCATTTGTATATCTTCCTTTGAGAAATGCCTATTCAGTTCCTTTGCCCATTTTTTAATTGGGCCATTTGTTTTTCTTTTGTAAAGTTGTTGGAGTTCCTTGTATATCCTAGATATGAATCCTTTGCCAAATGTATATTTTACAAATATTTTCTCCTACTCTGTTGGTTGTCTTTTCACTCTGTTGATTGTTTCTTTTGCTGTGCAGAAGCTTTTTAGTTTGATATAACCTGATTTGTTTATTTTTCCTTTAGTTGCCTGGGCTTTTGAGGTCATATTCATGAAGTCTGTACACTTCTATTTCTTGGAGTGTTTCCCCTTGTATTCTTTAAGGAGTTTTATTGTTTCAGGGTGTATATTTAATTCTTTAATCCATTTTGAGTTGATTTTGGTATATGGTGAGAGGTACAGGTCTAGTTTCATTCTCCTACATATGAATATCCAGTTTTCCCAGCACCATTTACTGAAGAGGCGGTCTCTTCCCCAGTGTGTAGACTTGGTGCCTTTGTCAAAGATCAGATGGCTTTCGGGTGTATGGGTTGATTTCCGGGTTCTCCATTCTATTCTATTGATCCATGTGTCTGTTTTTATGCCAGTACCATGCTGTTTTGATTATTATAGCTTTGTGATATAGTTTAAAGTCATGTAGTGTTGTGCTTCTAACTTTATTTTTTTTTTACTCAATATTTCTTTGGCTATCCGTGATCTTTTGTTATTCCATATAAATGTCTGGATAGTTTTTTTCCATTTCTGAAAAAAATGTCATTGGAATTTTGATGGGGATTGCCTTGAATCTGTAGATCACTTTAGATAGTACGGACATTTTCACAATGTTAACTCTTTCAGTCCAAGAGCTTGGGTTATCTTTCCATCTTCTTGTATCTTCTTTAATTTCTCTCAACAGTGGTTTGTAGTTCTCTTCATAGAGATTTTTCACATCCTTTGTTAACTTTGCATCCTTTTTATGAGAAAGGTTAATGTGTTTTTGGTTCTAAACAGAATGACTATATTATGTTAGGTAAAAAGTATAACTTTGGTATTGTTTTTATATGGAAATTATGTATGACGAAAGGAGATGTGTATGGACACAAAGTTAACAAGGGATAGATAGTAATAATCCATTTTAGGATTTAGATTAATTTTGATTAGGCCACAGTCCCAAGTCATTCAATGAAACACTAATCCAATTTTTTTGTACAGATATTTTTGTATGTAATTAAAGTCCATAAACAGTTGAGTTCAAATAATGGAGATTACTCTAGATAATCTGGGCCTGATTCAATCAGTTGAAAACCCTTAGGAGCAGAGCTGAGGATTCCTCAAAGAAGAAAAAGAAATTCCACCTGTGGATAACAGCTTCAGCTCATGCCCAAGAGCTCCCCAGTCTTTCCTCCCTGATGGCCTGTGAATCCTGGACTTTCCTATCCAGCCCCCATAACCAGGTAAACCAATTCCTTGCAATAAATAGCTTCATATATATCTTTTATTTCATTGGATTTCTTTAGATGAGCCCAAACTGATACGATTGACAAAAGAAAACTAGAAACTTTTTGTATCTTATATCAAAGATATTAAATATAATTTTAAAACTCCCACAAAAGAAAATATATGAGTATTTGTCTTCATGGGTAAATTTTACCAATCATTAAGAAAGAAATAATTATAACTTTGCACATAACTATTCAGAGAACAGAGAAATAGAAAATATTTTGCAAATTGTTGTGATGCCATAATAACTCTGATAGCAAAATAAGACAAACACATTACAAGAAAATTATCATACATCAATAACCCTCATAAATATAAATGCAAAAATTCTAAATAAGAAAAGGCAATAATAATGAAAATTGACAATATTTGAAAATTGAATAGTGTTTATCTCAGGTAAGCAAGTTTGATTTAACATTTGAAAATCAATCAATATAATTTACTTAATTCTTGGTCAAAATTTTCCATGGTAACTGCAAGTTTTCTATTTCTCAGTTTATATGACACTTCTGCACTGCCAGAGTGTAGGAGTTCATTCTGTACTGTCTGCCACCATGAACTGATGAATATCCCATTTTCCTGAGAGGATATAGGTTTCACACTTTCTCTTGGAGGGGCAATGTGACACAGTGGAAAGACTAAAGTTGTGGAGTCATGCAGGGTTTATCTGGCATTATTGCTCTATCACTAACAGGCTTTATGACATTAGCAGTCAACTTATCTCTCTTGGCCAGTTTACTTTTTTTGTAAATGGAAAATAACATCCATTTCACAGAGATATAGTAAGAATGAGAGGGAAAAACACTTAATTTTGAAAGTCATCTTGGTATAGTGGAAGGAGCACCTGATTTAGATAATTTAGCAGTGCCATCCTGGTACCCAGGTCTACATAAATGCCAGTCAAAAAATAGCCATGGAACCTTCCTTAAAAAGTACCTTTACTTTTCTGAGTCATGGCATCATCATGTTTAGAATGAGAATCATAATACTTATGTTTACTATTTATTAAAATTTTTAAAATACAGAATGAGTACTGAAATGCAAATATACCTTGAAAGGCCTAAAATTTATTATAAGTATTAAATATCAGTTTCATTAGTGTTATTGCTATTTCTCATATCAATATTAACTATATTATTTTAGATCTAACATTCTGCTTGGCATGTTGTCAGCCTCATTACTGAGTAATTGACTTGAGACTTGTCCACATTGGACAAAATTGCTTCCATTTCTAGAATTAAGTTCCATAAGGAGGGTGTTGGTCTCCAGCTAAAAGATGGTGTCTCAAGTGAGTATTCAGTAAATATTTCTTTGTGAGTGGATTTGTTAATTTATGTAAGAGCTAGATGAACTGGGTTTATTGTGCATGTTACACTGTCAGCATTATTTCTGGCACAGTACCCACAACACCTGGAATGCCTGTCTTCAACTCAGGGTGCCTCAGGGGGAAATAGAATGTACTTCTACCTGGAAGTTATAGAATAAATGTAAATTTTCACATCCTGCATACTCTCCTCCCTGGAATATGCTTTCATCCACTTTATAAAATCTACTGGGACTATGGCCAAGCCATTATTCCTTACGGAGCCTCAACTAATTTACAAGCAAATGAGGAAATCAATATCACAGCCTCAAAAGCCATTAAAAGAGTGATATAGAGTATAGTCATTTGAGCTCATATGCTTTGGAATCAAAAATACCTAAGTTTAAATCCTGACTCTAACATTTACTATATTCGCCATGTTAGGCAAGTTACACAGTCTCTCTGTGCTCTGTTGTCTTCAGTTAATCTACTTATGAACTGGAAAAAAAAATTAATTCCATAGGATTATTGTAATTATTAAATGAGAAAATGAATATTGCTCTCAGAATAAAAACTAGAATTATAAATAACACTCAACAACTCAATTTTAACAACTATCATAACCTTAAAGGAACCTTAAAGGAAGATAATCTCTGGACTTGCGTCAAACTGTGCTGAAATGTCATCTTTGCTACTTGAGAGTTGTGTGACTTTAGGTGATTTATAATTTTTGAGGACCTTTGTTTCATTATCTGTAAAAATGGAGCTAGTTTTACCAACTCACTTGGTTATCAGGAAAATTAAATGATANAGCTCATATGCTTTGGAATCAAAAATACCTAAGTTTAAATCCTGACTCTAACATTTACTATACTCGCCATGTTAGGCAAGTTACACAGTCTCTCTGTGCTCTGTTGTCTTCAGTTAATCTACTTATGAACTGGAAAAAAAAATTAATTCCATAGGATTATTGTAATTATTAAATGAGAAAATGAATATTGCTCTCAGAATAAAAACTAGAATTATAAATAACACTCAACAACTCAATTTTAACAACTATCATAACCTTAAAGGAACCTTAAAGGAAGATAATCTCTGGACTTGCGTCAAACTGTGCTGAAATGTCATCTTTGCTACTTGAGAGTTGTGTGACTTTAGGTGATTTATAATTTTTGAGGACCTTTGTTTCATTATCTGTAAAATGGAGCTAGTTTTACCAAATCACTTGGTTATCAGGAAAATTAAATGATACAATCTAAAGCATTGTCGTTCAATAAATATTAATCAATTTTCTCCTTGATGATGGTGGTGGTTGGGTGCTTCACCATTCTCTGTCTTTTCTACTGTTTTTTTCCCCCTCCATTGTGATGTTGCTCATTTATTCATTTACTCTTTAAACGGTTATAACCACTACGTGTCAGACACTATGAAAGAAAGCCAGGATATAATGATGGTCGGGCCAAACTTTCTATCTACAGTCTTATGGTATACAGTTAGCTAAGAAGATAGTCAAAGAAAATATAATTAAAGTGCTATAAATATCGTGAGGAGGAATTGCGAAATGCTTTGGGAGCTTGTAAATGGGAACCTAATCTAGTCTTGGTGCTCACAGAAGATATCTGATAGTTAGACAGGGCAAGAAAAATAAATAGGTTTTGGCAAGGAAAGTGGCCAGATAATTTCAGGCAAATGAAACTTATAGGCAGAGGTCCAGAGAATGGAGATGGCCTTGGGAATTCAAGGTCCAGCAAGAAGATCACCAGTGACTCAACTATAGCGAGTTATGGGGAGAAATAGCCACATTCAGCTTACAGAAGTTAGAAGGGGCCAGATTAAGCACCATCTTTCAAGCTTTTCTCGGGATCTTGGCCCTTATTCTGAAAGAAATAGAAAGCTATTGAAATGAATGACGTCACTCTTTATCTCTATAATGGGAAAAATACACCCATGGTGAGAGACTTTGAGTTATCAACAGTCAAATACTTCCAGCAGCAGGGAAAGTGTGTGTCTCTGTCCTGACGAGGACATCTGAAATGTTTACTACAGTATCCACCAACAAAACACTTTCATTTCCCCTTTATTACTAAGAGCTTCCTGGGTCAAGCTATACCAAATGAAAAAAATTGGGCAGTGGTATTATTTTTGAGGCTGAGCAAATGCTCCTCCCCTTTATCCCATCTATCCACATGCAATTAGAGACAATTCCTTGAAAATAACAAATGATAGGACACATTCAGAGAAGTGGAAGTAATGCACTAAATCCTTGCAGGTATAATCTCCAGGGTCAAAACATTTTATGTGCATGTGGAGACTGAAAGATCCCTGGTGATAATGCATAATGGCTGCTGATTTTTTTTTTCTTTTTTTTTTAATGTACTCACTAGTTCAGAGTTTAGACAACAGCAGGGCTGGACATAATTTCTCAAGTGTGCAGAGCCTTATTGGAAGAATTCTGCTAGACACTGGGAATTAGACTAGAATTTTACTACCACCACCTTTACCTAGTTCTAAAACATTTTCATCATCCTCCACAAAAATCCCTGTTCCCAGTTGCTCCTCACACCTCTTCTCCTCCCAGACTCTAGCAAACACCAACCTGCTTTTGTCCCTATGAATTTACCTGTTATGAATATTTCATGTAAATGAAATAATAAATATTATGTGACCTTTTGTGTCTGGCTTCTTTCATTTAACATAATGCTATCGAGGTTCACCCATATTGTATCATATATCGGTTCTTTATTCCCTTTAATGGCTGAATCATGCTCCATTATAGGTATATACCACATTTTGTTTCTTAACTCATTCACTGATGAATATTTCAGTTGTTTCAACCTCTTGGTTATTGTACATACTGTTGCTGTGAGCATTTGTGCACATATATTTGTTTGAGTACCTGACCTGTTTTCAATTTGGGGGGCATATACTTTAAAGTGGAATTGCTGGATCATATTTTAATTTACTTAATTTTGAATTAAATTATAATTAACTTTAATTTTTGAGGGACTTCCCACTGTATAGCCTCCATTTTGTAATTAAACATGGCATACAGAGCAGGGGGCTTATAGCAGAGAGAACTTACTTGTGTTTTGGAGTCAAGAGAGAATTTCAGGAAAAAATGTTACTCAAACTGGAATACTAGGGAACAGTGATAGCTGGCCAGATAAAATTATAGTAGAAGGAATTGTGATAAGGAAAGAATATTCCAAGAAATATAAATTATTTGCAAAAGCCTGAACATAAAAAATAAGACTATTTATTTGAAATTTAGATAGATCCTGTATCAAGATTCCAGAGTTTTTCTTCTATCAAAGATGGTCTTTTCCTGAAGAGACTTTTGTTCATGTACAGATGAAACACCTGCCTTGTGTGCAGTACTGAACGATGACCTAGACCCTCCCGATGAATACTTCAAGTAAGATAGTGTTCTCGGGCCGGCCCGGTGGCGCACTGCTACAGTGTGCTGCTTGGGAGCGTGGCGGCGCTCCTGCCGAGGGTTCGGATCCCACATACAGACTGGCGGCTCACTGGTTGAGCGAGGTGTGGGCGTGACACCAAGGGTTGTGATCCCGTTGCCGGTCCCGGTTCGGTGCGGGCACGACACTGAGGGTTGCGATCCGTTGCCGGTCACGAAAAAAGACACAAAGGAAAAAAAAAAAAAAGATAGTGTTCTCATTCCTATGGTGAATGAACAATGTTTTGTTTGTTTTTGCTTGCTTGTTCATTCTGTTGCCGTGTGTTGTTCCTCTGAATCTATTATAGATCACTACTTTTGGAAAATAAGATAGCAATATCCAGCAGTGTCAAGTTGCTATAAAAGATTCTAGATGTTAACCCTCACTTTCTCTACTTATTTCCCTGTGATTGGTAACAAATTGGCCGATTCTTTGAGTAGCACTGCTTTAGGCTATAACTTGGATTGTCTTTCAGCATCTGAGAGTCTAACAGAACCAATTCCATCACACCTCACACCCCCGTTATGTTAGTCAGCACCAATTCAAACCAACCTGGTCATCAGTCATTGTCCAGATTATTAGCTCTACAAGGGGTTTATGCATTCAGTCTGACTACTTCTCTCATCCTTTTCCTTTTACCCAACCTCTCTGGCATGTTTTCTCAAACTCAGAGTGTAAGAGAATAATAAACTTTCCCAAAGTTTGTGGCACACTCATGCTTCCTTTTCTGTTCCCCATTTCCATTTCTATCTTTCCCTTGCTATTGTCATAAAAACAGACATACAAGCAAATAGAACAGAATAGAGAATCCAGAAATCAATCCATACACCTACAGCCATCATATCTTTGACAAAAGCACCAAGAATACACACTGGGGAAGAGACTGCCTTTTCAGTAAACAATGCTGGAAAAACTGGACATCCATATGTAGAAGAATGAAACTAGACCCATACCTCTCACCATATACCAAAATCAACTCAAAATGGATTAAAGAATTAAATATACAATAAAACTCCTAAAGGAAGACATAGGGGAAACACTTCAGGAAGTAAGATTGGGCACAGGCAACCAAAGGAAAAATAAATAAATGGGATTATTTCACTTGATATTAAATGCCCATTTTGTTTGGGGCAGCAATGAATTATTCCAGTCTAAGTGGGCCCTAGCACTCACCCACATCTTTGCCAGATACTTGATTTCCCAGCATCCCTTACAGCAAGGTGTGTCAATTCAATGCAGTTCTAACCATCAATTTAGTAAGTGAAGTCTTCTAGGAGAATTTTGAGAAATCCACTTTACTTATGCAAAGCAAGAACCATTTGGGAAAGGCCCACCCACCTCCTGGATTTGAATGTTGTTTTAATATTGAGGCCATGAAGTGAAAAGCTTAAATACCAAAACCAACCAGCCGAGGATGGCAGAGCAGAAAGCCAGAAAATAATCTGGGTTATGAAGAGTCTGGCGGATGGGTGAACTTGTGTCGCTAACTCTATACCTTCGTACTTCATTATGTGGAGAAAATCCTCGTTAATATAACTCTCACCTTCTACTCCGAACTCTGTGCCTCATCACTCTAACAAAAACTTGGCAGCACTCTTTGGACACTGCTTTCCCTGCAGTTCTCTCAGAGTAGTAGTTCCCCCGCTCCACACCACGTGTATCTTAGTAGGTGTCCTGTTAGTACTTTTTCATCAGAGATCAGCAAATTTTTCTGTTAATGATACTAACAGTAAATATTTTCAGCTTTGTAAGACATAAGGTTTGCTGCAGCTATCTAAGTCTGCCATTGTGGCTCCAATGCAGCAATAAACAATACATAAATGAATGGGTTTGGCTGTGTTCAAATAAAACTTAATTGCAAAAACAACGGATGAGCAGGATCTGGCCCACAGTTCGTAGTTTGCCAATCCCCATTCTAAATCATTGTTCTACTTTCTTCCTTCAAAATTTCCTATCCTTTGATGCACAAATCATTCTGACAGCTAACCCACAATCATTTACCACTCTCTGACCCCTTCCTTTCAATCTTTTGATGGCATTATGAACTGACTTACTAATTGTCTTACCACCACTATTCCTTCCAACACTTTTTATTATTACAGAAGTCCTAGCTTTTCAATTCCTTAACATCCTCAAAAGCAGTGCTTCTTTTTTACTCCTACTTAAGTCACTCAGACAAATGTTCCAAACCCAGACATTGCCATCAACAATAAAAACACCTCTTTCAAAGCCTTGAAATATAGAATTCTAACTTTAGTTCATTATCTCTTGTCCTACTGGCTCACTCCAGTCTACTCCAATAATTCTTTATCTTCATCAGAACTATCACTCGACCCTGCGCCACGCTGCCACTGACGGGAGAAGTACCCAAGTAGGCAGAACAGGCCAGCCACCTGCCAGACCTCTGCCCAATCCATACAGAAGGCAAGACCCTGCACTGTGCTGCTGTTGATGGTGGACGCACCAGGCAGGCAGGAGAATAGGCCACCCACCCACCAGACCACTGCTCCACCTGTGCAGAAGGCAGGACCTTGCACCACCCTGCTGCCAAAGGGGAAGGCATACAAGCAAGGAGGAAAATAGGCCAGCCACCTGCGCAGGTCTGCCCTGCTCATGCAGAAGGCAGGACCCCACTCTCTGTGATATCACCATGATGCTTCACACACCTTCTGCAGAGGTGGTTCACAATAGCCACCACCACAGCTAATACTGTTGCAAAGATGGCTCACTGCCTTAATAGTAAACACGACCACTGTGCGGGTAGCCCACCACACATTTGACTTCACTGACACAGGGAGAATCAGTGGATGAGTCTGGAAAAACAGGAAAAAGTCTTTCTCCTCAAAGTCCATTCCAGAGTAATAGAAGAAGCAAATGATCTACCAGATGACCAAAAATCAATGTACAGATACTAGAAATATGAAAAAAATCAGAAAATATGACACTACCAAAGGAATTCAGTAACACTCATAGGAATTTGGTACCCAACACTCTAGAACAGGAAACCCTTCAAATGACTGGAAAGGAACTCTGAGTAACTCTCTTAAGGAGACTCAATGAGATAAAAGAGGACTCTGTAAGACAACACAATGAAACAAACAAAAAGAAACATCCAGGATATAAAAGATGAAATTTATCAGAAGATTAAATACCTTAAAAAATGTGGCAGAACTTCTGGAACTGAAAGACACATTCAATGAAATAAAAATGCAATTGAGACCTTAAGCAGCAAATTAGAACAAGCTGAAGAGAGAATACCCTAACTCAAAGATGGTCTTTATAAAATAGCTCAGGCAGTCAAGAAAAAGGAAAAAAGAATTTTAAAAAATGAAGAATCTCTAAGAGAGGTAGCAGACAACCTTAAGCACACAAACATTCGAATCACATGTGTTCCTGAAAGGGAGAAGAAAAGTAAAGACACTGAAAATCTATTCAATGAAATAATTATGGAAAACTTCCCAGGTACAAGGAGAGACACAGACCTTCAGATCCAGGAAGCTCAAAGATCCCCAAACAGTTTCAATCCATAAAGATCCTCTCTAAGACACATTACAGTCAAACTGGCAAAGCTCAATGAAAGCATTCTTCAGAATTCTTTAGGATTTAGAGAATTTTAGTATTCTCAAGGAGAGAATCTTAAAAGCAGCAAGGGAAAAGCATCAACTCAATTATAAGTGTGCTACCTTCTGACTAACAGCAGACTTCTCAACTGATACTCTACAGGTAAGAAGAAAATGGGATGACATATTCAAAATACTAAGAGAAAAATTGCCAGCAAAGAATGCTATACTCAGCAAGGCTATCCTTCAGAAATGA
>NW_007732618.1:19404-20395 GCF_000696425.1 Galeopterus variegatus
CACAGACTAATACTGAAGGGATGGAAAAAGAGGCACCACACAAATGGAAACCAAAATTGAGGAGTAGCTATTCTTATATCACATAAAATAGACTTTAAATAAATCACCATTAAAAGAGACAAGGAAGGCCACTATATAATGATAAAGAAATCAATCCAGCAAAAAGACATCACAATCATTAATATGTATCTACCCAACACTTGAGCACCCAGATATATAAAGTAAACACTATTTGACCTAAAGAGAGATAGATCCCAATATGATAGTAGTGGGGGACCTGAATACTCCCCTCTCATCATTGGATAGGTCATACAAGCAACAAGTCAAACACAGGATTTAGACTATACATTAGATGAATTGGACCTGGCAGATATCTACAGAACATTTCATCCAACAACTACAAAATATAAATTCTCCTTATCAGCACACAGAATTTTCTCATATATAGACCACATGGTAGGTCACAAATCAAACCTCAATAACTTTTAAAAAATTAAAATCATTTCAAGTATCTTTTCAGACCACAATGGATTAAAACTAGAAATTAATAACAAGCNAGAAGAAGAAGAAGAAGAAGAAGAAGAAGAAGAAGAAGAAGAAGAAGAAGAAGAGAGAAGATCCTAATAATAAAACTCAGAAATAAAAAGGAAATATTACAACTGATTCCACAATACAAAAAAGCATTATAGACTATTATAAACAACTATATGCCAATAAATTTGAAAACCTGGAAGAAAAGGAAAAGTTTTTGTACACATACAAACTACCAGGACTGAACCAAGAAGACATAGAAAACCTGAACAGACCAATAACAAGCAATGAGATTGAAGCACTAATCAGTAATCTCCCAATAAAGAAAAGCCCAGGATGGGATAGCTTTACTGCTGGATTCTATCAAACCTATAAAGAGAAATTTAATACTAATTCTCTTCAAATTATGCCAAAAAATTGAAACACCAGCCACTCTCCCAAACTCATTCTGTGAGGCCCG
>NW_007732618.1:22324-23386 GCF_000696425.1 Galeopterus variegatus
CTACTGAAAGAAACTAAAGAAGACACAAAAAGATGGAAAGATATTCCATGTTCTTGGATTGAAAGAATTAATGTCGTGAAAATGTCTATACAACCCAAAGTGATCTACAGATTCAATGCAATCCCCATCAAAATACCAATGACCTTCTTAACAGAAATAGAACAAACAATCATAGAACAGCAAAAGGCAATCCTGAGAAAAAAATAAAATAAAATCAGAGGCATAACACTTCCTGACTTCAAATTGTACTACAAAGTGACAGTAACTGAAACAACATGGACTGGGACCAGAATAGAGAACCTAGAAATCAACCCACAGACTTACAGGAAACTGATCTTTGACAAAGGGAACAAGAACATACATTGGGGGAAAGACACCCTCTTCCATAAATGGTGATGAGAAAATTGGATATCTATATGCAGAAGAATGAAACTAGACCTGCACCTCCCACCATATACCAAAATCAACGCAAAATGTATTAAAGACTTAAGTATAAGACCTGAAACTACAAAACTACTAAAGGAAAATATAGGGGAAACACTTCAGGAACTAGGACTGGGCACACGTTTTATGAACAAGTGCCCAAAAGCACAAGTAATGAAAGTAAAAATAAACAAATAGGTCATGGAACCATATCAAACTAAAAAGCTTCTGCACAGCAAAGGAAACAATAAACTATAACTCACTCTGTCACGTCCTCACATTTCTCCTTGCCCAGTATGGAGCCCATGGCTCACAACTAAAACGAGTACCTTGCAAACACTCAATCACACTTTCATTGTTTCTACTCTGACATGCTCATTAAACAACAACCAGTCTTTAATAAAATTCAAATACCAGAATAATACAAATATGAGGGTATTTCAAAAACCTCATGGAAATGTAGTATTATCTTTTGATTCTATTTTTCTATGAACTTTTTGAAGTACCCTCTTAGATACTGAAGAAGCTAAAGATTGTTGGAGAAGATCCCAAAATGGTGGTGACTGATCTATTTTTATACTTATAGCCACAAATATTAAACTAGAACTACCCCAAAATTCTAACGTTTCCCTAGTACTT
>NW_007732618.1:24893-27032 GCF_000696425.1 Galeopterus variegatus
CCCACGTGTGACTATGATGGAACTGTCAAACATTCATTCATCTTAAACCACGGCATCATGGGGAGTGCACAGTTCAGTAAGGTAGTATTTAACCTCAAACAGCTAAGTATCTGATAGGAGAAATTTGAGAGAGCAGAATGGCTGATTTCAGAGACTATTTTGTTCTAGCATCCTGAAGCCACTAATGATTTGCATTGTTCTTTGTTATTCTTTTATGTTCATGTAAATACCCTAAAAGAAGAATAATGTCTGTTTCTTAATGTGCACTGAAATAGAATTTAAGTAGCTGTTCTGAGATTCAGAGTAATTCAAATTCTGTCTAATTCATACTTTGGCTTTGCGCTATAAATTATTTAACTTCTCTGCTCCTTTGTTTTCTCACCTGTAAATTTAAATATTAGGTATCCTCCATGACAAGCCTCATGTATGACTTACTGCATAGTAGAATTCTCAAAGACTTTGTTCTTTCTTTCATCTTACCATTCCATCTCCACTTACCACATTGCTTNAAAAAATCAAATTCATAACATAGTGTTATCCTTTTCCCACCCCCAAATCTATGACTCTTCCTCATCTTTACCCTTATAATGTGTCTTTTCTTTACTTACAGAGAGCAGCTTATTGTGGTGGTTGAGGGTATGGCCTCTACAGTAAGAATCTTGGCTTTAAGTCCAGGCTCCCCTACTCTGCAGCTATGTTAGTACAGAGGAGTGGCTTAAGTAATCTGTATCTCTATTTTGCCCTCATCAAATTGACAACAGTGATAAAACCTACCTCTCAAATTACTTCTGGGGATTATGTGAGTTAACATTGTCCAAGTGCTTAGAACAATCCCTATCACATGGTAAATGCTTAGTAAATGTTAGGCATATTACTAATTTATTATTAAAATGAGAGAAGTGTGCCTGCTCTTATATAGAGCCAACTCGTCCTCTTGTACTCTAGATCTAATTTCAACTATTGCACTCAGGGAGATCACACTGAAAGCTTAAATGCAATAACTTTGTGCAAGATGTTTTTTATATATACATACACACAGATTATGAGGTCATTGTAATAAATGAATACTATTTCTGTTATGATGTTAGGTTTCTAAATAAATGTCTTCCTACCTTTATACCTCATGTGCTTTTAGGTTATTGTAGGATCAGTTAAAAAATCTAAGCATGTAGTTTCTTGCTCTAAGGTCTTGTTTTCTCCTTGCCGATGTTTTGAAAAGATAAAGGTTGAAAGAAGCATGGATTAGGATTTTTTGAGACTGAAATGTACACTTTAAAAAAAATACACAATTTTAGTATAAAATGAGTTATAGGACCTTTGCAAGTGAGAGGCCCTGCAGCTTAAGCCTTATTAGTATCTCCTTTAATATCCCCAACAATCCTAAAATAAAGTTGTTATTATCCCCTACCTACCAATGAAAAAACACAAAGTAACTTGCTAATGACTGTATAAGTAATGAGTAGCCTATCTGGAATTTGTCCCGCATCTCCTGGATCTAAGGCCAGTGCCATTTGCCTTCATATCCCAGCTGCCTCTATCCTTATATGCAGAAGGAAGATTAGGATCTGCAAAGTTATCTCTTTTGCTCAGCTGCCTCTTTCTCAGTATTTACACACATCATGAGTATGCTATTTCCCTAATTTTTTCAGGTTTAGCTGCTGCTACTAGAAGCCATATGGGGAAGCTTCTCATTTTCTCAGGGTTCAGAATTACGAGGGAACATGTTGAGTACTAAAATACATAACCCCCATAAGGGAATGATGGCTACCTGGCAAACATTCATAACAGCCATTGCCCTCAAAATCTAGATCCCCTTTGTCTCATCACCCCACTCATGAAGCCAAAAATAATCATCAGTTCTAAGAATCCAGTCTTAGAAGCAAGCATTGAGCATGTTAACACTCCCTATCGACACAGAGAAGAGTCCTGCTGTAGGGCAAGAAGCAAAGAGCAATTAAATTCATACTTCTGAATGGTGGTGGTAGTGAGAAGTTGAGGAGGCTGGAAGAGAAAGTTTCCAAGAGATAAGTGAAAATAGCAAAGGAACAAGAACAGGAACTCTGGTGAATGGACACTATGGTGGAACACAACAGTATTGCCAGATTTTTGGAGGAAGAAACTGTTAATTCCTTACAGCAA
>NW_007732618.1:28248-30013 GCF_000696425.1 Galeopterus variegatus
TAATATTTAAGGCATCTAGTCTGTGTTAACTTGTTATGACAGCCCTAGCTAAAAAGGTAATGATAAGAAAAAAGGTAAAAAGAGATTTCATGAAAGATGAATCATTTGGATCTAGTATTAAAAATTAAAAGGATATGCATAATTAGAGAATGAAAGATACATCTGGGAATTTTAAGCATGGAATAGAAATTGGGAAAGCGATATTTTGGACAGAGGCAATGTCTTTGAGGGAAATGCTGAATTCCAAATTTCAACATATGGTACCAGGCAAACATCAGAGCCGAATTGGCCTTTGGCACAAGACTTATACTGATGCCTGTTTCTGTAAGGTCTGTGAGCTAGCTAAGATTTTCTTTTTTTACATTTTAAAATTATTGGGGAAAAAATAAAAAGGAGGATATTCTTGACATGTAAGGTTTGTATGAAGTTCAAATTTCAGTGTCAATAAATAAAGTTTTTTTTTTTTTTTGTCTTTTTGTCTTTTTTCGTGACCAGCAACAGATCGCAACCCTCAGTGTCGCGCCCGTACCGGACCGGGACCAGCAACAGGATCACAACCCTCGGTGTTGCCCCCGCTCCTCGCTCAGCCAGTGAGCGGCTGGTCTGTATGTGGGATCTGAACCCTCAGCAGGAGCGCTGCCGCGCTTCCCAAGCGGCGCACTGTAGCAGTACGCCGCCGGGCCGGCCAATAAATAAAGTTTTATTGGAATGCAACTACACTTATTTATTCAAGTATTGTCTATGGCTGTTTTTATGCTACAACAGCATAGTTGAGTCATTGTGACAGAGATTACATGGCCCGCAAAGCCTAAAATATTTGGAATCTGACACTCTCCGATATAAGAGTACTGGCCCTTGGACTAGACCACTTCCTTTCCATACCCATCCTTGACATAAACATATTTGTGAAAGAAAGAAAGAAAGAAGAGAGAGAGAGAGAGAGAGAGAGAGAGAGAGAGAGAGAGAGAGAGAGNTCAAGGAAGGGAAATCTATATAGCATAAATGAAAAAGGGACCAAAATGAAGGATATGCTGAAGCAGCAAAGAGGAAGAATTCAGTGCCATGCTGAGCCACAATGATGTCTAAGGCCAAATTTTTTAAAAAATCAGTAATACAGACCCTTCCTTTGTTTAAAATCTTGAGTTTTTAATCATTGATTTTTGCATTGATTTGTTTTTAAATATGGCATTAAACTATTGTTTGTCTTGCTTACTAAGTTTTTTTCTCTTTTTAGGTTTTATACATCTGATTTAGGTTGTTACAGACTGAATTGTGTCCCCCCTAAATGCATATGTTGAAGCAGTGTTACTGTATTTGGAGATATGCCCTTTAAGGAGATAATTAATGTTAAATGAAGTCATAAGGGCGGGTTCCTAATATGATAGACTGGTGTCATTATAAGAAGAAGAGACCAGGGAAGCATGCACACTGAGAAAAGACCACGTGAGGACACAGCAAGAAGAAAGCCATCTGCAAGCCAGAGAGAGCAGCCTCAGGAGAAACCCTGCTAACAACTTGATCTTGGACTTCCAGCCTCCAGAACTGGGAAAAATAAATTTCTAATATTTAAGGCATCTAGTCTGTGTTAACTTGTTATGACAGCCCTAGCTAAAAAGGTAATCATAAGAAAAAAGGTAAAAAGAGATTTCATGAAAGATGAATCATTTGGATCTAGTATTAAAAATTAAAAGGATATGCATAATTAGAGAATGAAAGATACATCTGGGAATTTTAAGCATGGAATAGAAATTGGGAAAGCGATATT
>NW_007732618.1:31584-33573 GCF_000696425.1 Galeopterus variegatus
GGACTGGGGGGAGGAAGAAGGAAGTGAAGGAAGGAGGGAAGAATGAAGAAAGGAAGAAAGAGAATAAAAGATGTATATCTCTTTTATTTCCCCAACATCCAGTAAGTATAAGCCCAGGAGCCTTTAATTTAGCAATAACAGAAAGGAATCTCTTGCAAGGCTGCTATGAAAGCCAATCATATCAGAGGAACACTGTGAAAGCTACTGTGGTCAGCCATCAACTCTGATGCAGCTCTCTTCTAAACCAAGCAGGAGATACATGCTCCATTTATTATAATGCCGAACTCATTACACTGAGCACATGTAGTAAACTGTTTTGGACCAAGTGCCTCATTTGCCTGCTGTAATAGAGAACTTGGCATACCAAGGTTCACTAAAGCTCTGTGTCTCAGTTGACACCCCACAGCTGAAATCACCCATAAACTAATTTATGGAAAAGTCATTAAGAGTGAGTGAATTACCACTTTGGATGGATGTTTTAGACAAATGAAAGCACTGCTACATCCAAATTTAAAGTAATAATAAACCTTGTATCTCTGTAGATCCATTTTGCCTGGGGAATAAAAATGAATCAAACATTAGTAATGTGATTCTCTTAGAGTAATTATTTGCATAACTGAAGGGTCCCCAATCCGGTAGTAAATGCATTTCACTGTGGACCTTCAAGCAAACTGCTTCTGCTCTTCTCATGCCCCTGCCCCTCTGTATTTAATTGGTCAAGATGGCTTATGCTCAGCAACATCTTTCCATCCTTGACTGGAAATCACAACATAAGCATCCCATCTCTGCCACTATTATTCCCATAAGGCACACTGCCATATTTGACCTGTGATCTTAAAATGATCTCTAATCTCTAAGAGGGTAAGGTTTGTAAAGATGATAAAATCAGGAAACTCTGAATGTAGCTCTCAGTTTTGCCATTGTTGTAAACTGGATGTTTGTGCCCCCCCCCAATTCATATGTTAAAATCCTAACCTCCAGTGTGGTAGTATTAGGAGGTGGGGCCTTTGGGAAGTGATCGAGTCATGAGTATGGAGCCTTCATTAATGGGATTAGTGTCCTTACAAGAGAAAAGCCAGAGGGCTCTCTCTTCTCTTTCCACCATGTGACAGAAATCATATGCCCCACAAAGCCTTAGATATTTGCTATCTGACACAGTGAGAAGGCGTCATCTATGAAGAACTGATCCTTAATGCAGAATCTGCTGGTGCCTTAATTTGGACTTCCCAGCCTCCAGAGTTTTGTCTCCAAAAGTGTGAGAAATATGAGTTTGTTGTTTAAGCCATTCAGTCTATGCTATTTATATTACAGCAACCCAAATGGACTAATACATCTATTTACCAGCTTTGAGGTTTCTAACAAGTTACCTAATATCCCTGGGCCTGCTTCCTCATAAATAAAATATGGGTAAAAATAGCAACCTCTTCAAATTGCTGTGAGACTCACATGAAATAATCTAAGTAATCCTCTTAGTTCATTTCCTGGTACATCAGTGGCATGCATATGTTAGTTCCCTTTTACATACTTCTGGAAAATTTAGGCACCAGAATAAAAATTGATAATCCCTAGATCTGATTGTATATTCTAGAAATACTGTGCAGCTTCTCGGATTTTTAGAAAACATCCTCCTGTGACTATCATTGAAATTTAAATATTTTAAATATTATGAGTGAAATAAGGCACAAAAGAATTTGTAAGATTTTAGGTACATACATGCAGAGATTTCATTATGTTAAAAAGAATAGAGGAAAAGAAGTGTGGAATATTCACAACTTACTGACTTGGGCCCAATTCTCTGGGTGGGAGAATGTTTCAAGGGTTTTTTCTGGTTTTAAAGAAAGAATTGGAATATTGGAATAACTAGGCAAATTCTCTCCCATTACAAAAGCTTTGAGCCCATCTAAACAACGCAATCTCTTTTATTTTTTTAATTTTTTCTTTTCTTTTTTGTAATTGACATAATTGATTTTACATATTTGTGGGGTATAG
>NW_007732618.1:35567-37115 GCF_000696425.1 Galeopterus variegatus
TTTCTTCTAGGAGTTTTATAGTTTCAGGTCTCATATTTAAGTCTTTAATACATTTCGAGTTGGTTTGGGTATGTAGTGAGAAGTATGGGTCTAGTTTAGCTTCATTTTTCTGCACATACATATCCAGTTTTTCCAGCACCATTTATTGAAGAGGCTATCCTTCCCCCAATGTATGTTCTTGTTGCCTTTGTCAGAGATCAATTATCTGTAAGTATGTGGATTGATTTCTGGGTTCTTTATTCTGTTTCATAAGACTGAGTGTCTGTCTTTATGCCAGTACCATGCTGTTTAGGTTACTATATCTTTGTAATGTAATTTGAAGTCAGGTAGTGTAATGCCTCTCACTTTTTTGTTGTTGTTGTTCAGTATTGCTTTGGCTATTCAAGGTCTTTTGTTGTTCCATATGAATGTTTGGATTGTTGTTTCTATTTCTGTGGAGAACGTCAGTGGTATTTTGAAAGGAATTGCATTGAATCTGTAAATTGTGTCAAGGAAAATATCTCAACACAATAAAAGCCATATGACAAACCCACTGCCAATATCATCCTGAATGGGGCAAAGCTGATAGCTTTTCTTNCCCTCCCTCCCTTCCTTCCTTCCTTCCTTCCCACTTATGAGTGAGAACATATGGTATTTCTCTTCCTGTGCCTGGCTTGTTTCACTTAACATAATTTTCTCCAAGTTCACACATGTTGCTGTTAATGGCGGAATTTCATTCTTTTTTATGGCTGAGTGGTATTCCATTGTGTATATATGCCAATTTTCCTTTTCCAGTCATCTGTCAATGGACATTAATGTTGGTTCTATATCATGGCTATCATAAATAGAGTCACAATAAACATGGGAGTGCAGGTACACCTCCAGCATGATGATTTCCATTCCTTTGGTTATATACCTAATAGTGGGATTGCAGGATCATATGATAGTTCTATCTATAGTTGTCTGAGAAACCTCCATACTGTTTTTAATAATGGTTGTGCTAATGTACAGTACCATCAACAATGTAGAAGTGTTCCCCTTTCTTTGCATTCTCACCAATATTTGTTATTCTCTGTCTTTTTCTAATAGCCACTCTAACTGGGGTGAGATGATATCTTAATATGGTTTTGACTTACATTTCCCTGATGATGAGTGACGTTGAGAATTGTTTCATGTGCCTGTTGGCCATTTGCATATCTTCCTTTGATAAATGCCCATTCAGCTCCTTTCCCCAATTTTTAATCAGGTTATTTGTTCTTTGACTGTTAAGTTGTTTGAGTTCTTTGTGTGTTCTGGATATTTATCCTTTATTGAATGCATAGTTTGCAAGTATTTTCTCCATTCTGTAGGTTGTCTTTTTACTCTGTTAATTGTTCCCTTTACTGTGCAGAAGCTTTTTAGTTCGATATAATCCCGTTTCTTTATTTTTTCTTTTATTGCTTGTGCTTTTGAGGTCTTTGTCATAAAGTCTTTGCCCAGTCCTACATCCTAAAGTGGTTCCCCTATGTTTTCTTCTAGGAGTTTTATAGTTTCAGGTCTCATATTTAAGTCTTTAATACATTTCGAGTT
>NW_007732618.1:38163-39348 GCF_000696425.1 Galeopterus variegatus
TTTATACTCCAGCAACTAACTAGCAGAAAAAGAAATCAAGAAATCAAGTCCATTTACAATACCTACCAAAAAAATAAAATACCTAGGAATAAATTTGACCAAGCAGGTGAAAGATCTCTACAATAAGAACTACAAATCACTGCTGAAAGAAGTAAAATGACACAAAAAGATGGAATAATATTCTGTGCTCATGGATTAGAAGAATTAATGCTATGAAAATGCCCATCCTTTGCAAAGAGCACCTTTTTAAGTCCAAGGAAGGAACAATGAAGCAATAATGTGTGTCCTGGACATTCTGCCATTGGGAGAGAAGTTTGTTTTGGACTTTTGTTTGTTTGTTTGTTCATTTGCTTTTTTTCCTAGCAGCCTTCTCCAAGCCTCTTTAGTTCATTTCTTCACAATGTCAAGGAGATCTCACAAACTTCCATTTTCACATGCAGATTCTTTTCCTGCAGCCCAGTCAACATTGTTAAACTGATTTAGAGAGAAGTGAACGAAGTGGAACTGGTCTCAGCATGGGAACACATATTTCTAAACACGGGTAAGCTGCTGTCTTAGTCTATATTGTGATGCCATAGTAGAATACCACAAACTGGGTGATTTATAAAGAACATAAACTTATTTCTCACAGTTCTGAAGGCTGGGAAGTTCAAGATCAATGTGACAGCATTCAGTGTCTCCTGAGGGCCTTCTTGCTGTATCCTCACACAGCAGAAGGCAAGATGGCAAAAAGCACCTAAGTTAGTTCCTTCCAGCCTTTTAATTAGGTACTAATCCTTTTATAAGGGCAGAGACCTCATGACTTAATCACTTCCCCAAAGGCCCCCTATTAATACCACAACAATAGGGGTTAAGTTTCAACACATGAGTTTTGGGGGACATTCATACCTTAGTATTCCACTCCTGGCCCCCCAAAGTTTATATCCTTCTCAAATGCAAAATACATTAATTTCATCTTAATAGCCTAAAGCCTTAACTCATTCCAGCATCAACTCAAAAGTCTTAAGTCCAAAGTCCCATCTGTATCACTTATGGGTGGGATTCAAGGTACAATTCATCCAGGGGTAAATTTCTTTCCAGCTGTGAACATGTGAGATCCAACAAGGTATTTACTTCCAAAGCACAATGGTATACAGACATAGGATAGATATTCCCATTTCAAAGGGGAGCAATAGAAAAAAAAAA
>NW_007732618.1:40477-42084 GCF_000696425.1 Galeopterus variegatus
CACACAGCATCTATCACAGATTGTAGTTTGGTGCCTGCAGCTCTCTCAGAGTGCAAATGCACTCAGTAGTAGTGCATCAGGCCAAGTAGTGCTGTGCCAGAATGTGGGGAGAAGAGATTTGAGGTGGACCTGAACAGTGAGCCCTAAGATCCCATGTGCACCCTGGTACCCTCCTTTGAAACCATTATGCCCTCAATACCAGGACACTCTGGGCCTGTTGTGGGAGGAACAGTCTTGAAGATTTTCAAAATGCCTTCAGGGTTATTCTCCCATTTTCTTGATGAATAGTTTCTGGCTTCCTTCTATCCATACTAATCTTATCAAAGGATTGCTTGGTTTCTCTCTAAAATATGCTTTTTTTATCTTTTTCATGACCAGTATGGACTTTCCTCCAGTTTTCAATAAGATATTCTTCATTTCCACCTAAGACCTCATCAGAATTGCCTTTACTGTCCATACTTCTACCAATATTCTTTCCACAAACACTGAGGTAATCTCTAAGAATGAGCCTTTTTCTATACAGCTCTCCTTTCTTCTGAGGCTTCACTAGAATCACCCTTAATGCTCCATGGCAATCAGGCTTTTTCCTAGCATACACTTCCAAACTGCTCCAGCCTCTACTGTACCTAATTCCAAAGCCATATCCACATTTTTAGGTATTTAACATAGCAACACCCCGCTTTTTGTTACTTATTTCTGTCTTAGTCCATTGTCTTAGTCCATTCTGCTTCACAGAATTCCACAAAGTAACTTATAAGGGAAAGAAATTTATTTTTCACAATTCTGGGGATTGGGAAGTCCGAGATCAAGCTGCTGCATTCAGTGTCTGGTGAGGGATTTCTTGCTTCATCCTCACATGGAAGAAGGCAGAAAGGCAAAAAGGGTCTAATCTAGTTCCCTTAATAATACCATATTCAGAATTAAGTTTTAATACATAATTTTGGGGGACATTAAAACTATAGATCTGGTAGATTATCAAAGACCACTTTAAAGACTATCTCTTTAAAGTTGGAATGAATCTTAGACATCATCAAGTCCAGCACTAAATGTTAAAAAGAAAGTAAAGACCCTCTCCCAACACCAATTCAAATAGGTTAAAATACCTGGATTTGGCACACAATTTTAAGCAATACATGGGGCTCCCAATGTCCATCCATAAACCCCTAGCAAGGCTCATGAGCCTTAGATGAAGAATTTATTTTGGGATAGCATTTAATAAAAAATAAGAGGAAAAACAAAATTTTTTGAATCAACAAATTTCTCAGAATCTATCAGGGTAAAAAATCTGTTATAACATTTACTGTAGTCTCAGCAACTATTTTTTCTTGGTTAATATTTTCAGAAATCCAGGCAGATAAGTAATTTACTTCCAGATGAAATCCATCATTTCCACATACAGTGCATTGTTAGTGTATCCAGAGATTGGTGCTTTTTGGTATACTGCATTTATTATAGCTGAAAGATATTTCAACCAAAGCACATATTGAACACTACGTAATTTAATAATTACTTCATGCTAAAAAGATAAACTAAAAAAAGAAAAGTTCTGTGGCAAGGATGTTGTATAATAGCACCCATACATAGTGCAAATAAACAAACTCATTTTT
>NW_007732618.1:43248-49880 GCF_000696425.1 Galeopterus variegatus
CTCTAGACCTTGAGTCAAATAGCAGCTACTAAACAAGTACTCTGTGTCAGGCCCTACTAAAAGATTCATCTCCTGAATTTTTTAAAAACTCATATTTCTCTTTGGCAGATGAGAAAACTTAGACTCTGAGTAAGCAACAAACCAGTAAAAGAGAGAATTGGCAAAATCACATGCTTCTTTTTTCTCCATATTTTTCAATTTTTTAAAACTAACACTGTAGTACTTTTCAGTCAAGACTAATTGGTTTTCTTAGACTGGACTGCATTACCTGTGGAGCAGCACTGATCTTGAAAGTGTGAGGAGCCGTGGAAAGAAAAGGACAGTAGTAACTGAGACTCCTAAACTTTTTTACCTGCAGTACTTTTTCTTATAATACGATTGGCTAAGCAAATGCATTAAAACCTGACATCAAAACCACAACTGAAAAATATCATGCAAATGTTGACATTATAATAATAAGGTCATTCTTGTCTCCTTGGTGTCCTCTTGAATTTTTTACTTTCTGTTGTCTGAGACCGGGAGAGGGAGAAGTGTAAACAAACTCAATAGCACTGAGTAGCTTACATGTACCAAGCTGGTTAAGAGTTTCGATGTTTCGATAGGTTTGTGGAAGAGCACAATAGTTTGATAATTATATGACAACTTTCACAGAGGAATTTTTAAAATTCCTTTTTGAAAAATGGTCTGTGCAATTCCAAGGCTATAATCACATTTAGATAAAGTAATATAAAATACATAACTTTATTCATAAATCAACATATTTACAGGAAAATTGTGAGGAAGCATCTCACCCCAGTAGCATTCTGACTTGCTTATTTAAAGGCTGAAGCATATTTGTAGTGAACATAAGTATATGTAACCTTAGAAGGGGGAAAAACATCAAGAGAAAAAAATGTCATCATCCGGTTCATTCTTTATTTGCTTCTAAAGTTTTCTTTTTCTCTTAGTATTTTCTATAGGACTGTATTTTGAGACCAGGCTTGGGGGAATTTAAAACACTTTTATGCAGAATGGAGCAAACATCATCATGTGGAGCACAGTCTTTCATGGCTTACTCTGTAAAAAATGGAGGAAGGTGGAAACATCTGACATTCAATAACAAGCTACCTAGGTATATCCTGTGCTTCCTGAAGTAGGAAAAAGAAAAAAAAAAAGCACACAAGCAACGGAATCATTGAATAATCGAGTATTTTGCAATAACATAGCTATTTAATTGAAAACTATAGCACGTTTGTGTGTGTGTGTATCCAAAGGATAATCAACACACAAACTTGGTCCAAGCCTATTCTTTTCTCGTCACAGTGAGACAATGAAGTATCATTGTCTAGCTGGAACATATATACTCACCGCTTCCATTTATATTTGAGAAACAGTTTATATCTTACAACAGTTTCCCCATTTTAACAAATTGCACATGAAAATTTTCTTCAGTTATTGTTCTATACATTTTGGAAGTTTTCACTCTTCTTCCTTGTGTACCAGTTGGTGGTGTTCTCTGGCTGGCCTTGTTTACTTCCCCATCTGTCATCAACATTAATCATTTTATCATAGACTGTAGGGTGGTTCTGGCTGCAATGTTTTAACTTCCGCTCCCCCTCCTGGCCCCTCATCTACTTTGCAGCTGCAAAGCGGAGCCGTATGCAGTATGCGGGCCAATGGCACATCTAGGAATTGGCATCATGGCTGAAAACATAAAAAGGCCAAAGCTAAGAGAGCATTTCTGCAGTATCTAAAAGGTTTTTAAAATACCTTTTGTCTTCTTGGTGCAGGTTCTTTCCATGATTTTATTCAGAGTTATCTGGAGGATTAATGTGAAAGGGGTACAACAGACATTTTCTGCATTTATTTCTAGCCTGTTTTGCAGATACATCAAGATAAATGTGATACTAACTCGCTTTTCTAGAAGCACGTTAGTTCACAGCTATAGGAAGCTATGGCACAAATAATTGAAAGAAAAAATAACCTTAAATTCATTTCTACTTATCTTAAACTGTTGTTTTATGATATCTTTTTTAAAATTTAAATAAAAAAAGCTCTTCAGCATTTGGCCAGAGTGTCATGCAGGCTGCTCTCAACCCATCTCCACTTATAAGCCAAGCATGTCACCTCCCAAAGATTTTTCCACAGAACATGTGTCCATCAAGACATTCTGCCAAAGCACAATAAAAAGAATAAAAAAATACATCACATTTTTTTTTCTCACACATGTTTGATATAACATCTATAGCGCCCTATATAGATCTAGTATTTAATGAAGCATCTGTTGGTTAGGGCCAATATCAAATTCCTTTTCTTTGCTCTCACAGTGATCAAGCTTCAGTGACAGTTATCAAGCAGAGGTCTCCAAAGATTGATGTCATCTTCACTTTGGTACCACCATGCAGTGTTTATCTTGCAGTTTATAACCATGAATAGATAAATGCATAAGCCAATGACTAGAGTCTGGAAATATTTTCTCTGAAAAAGGTAACTTTAGTTGCTGGACTAGTCACCTTGGACTTTTACAAGTATTAAAAAACTCAGCAAAGTGCACAGGTAAAAACAGTTCAACAGCATACTATCAGTTATTCAAATCATTTATCACCTCTTTTATCCATAAGCCACACTAAATTCTAAACTGTGTTTCTAAGAGTTTGTGCATCTTCTCTCAAACAGTTGTTTCCTGATTGAGTACTTGAATCTGTCTTATATTTAGATTTAACAGTTACAAAACCTCTGATTGAGAAGGAAGACTGTCTAGCTAACACAGACCAAAGGCTCCATTATATAGAAGAGATAACTAAGTTTCTTATGGCAGACAGGATTTGCCTGAGGTCACAGGGAAAAATTTTCAGAGAGGTGCCTGGCACTTTTTCCTGTGTATCCAACAGTCCCTAACACATGTAATAAGACACTTGATATTTTAATTCATTATATTTATAACAACACCTTTCTTACAAGGTACTTTTTAAGTAGACCAGCCTTTAAAAGACTACTAAGACTTAATGGGAAGAAAAATTTCCTCAGTAATTAATTAATTAGACTACTATGTAACTTACTAAGAAATGATACTCAGTGAGTCTAGTCTTCAAAAGAGAATAAGTTAGTAATGAGTGGGTGTCCATGAGAGCTTGGTGCATAAAGGTAAATGTGAGCCACCAGTAAAAGACAGAAGATTCTTCAGTATTGTCCCCTCACATCATCAGACAGAATTTCACTAAGCATTTCTGGAGAAAAGACTCATCTGACCTTCAAAGTTTAAATCTAAAGAATTGGAAAATATTAAGATAAGAATTAGTTTCAATATTAATATCAGGAAAAGTAAACTTTGAATAAATACATTATGTGAAAAAAGTAATTATTTACTTTCATAAAAAGTACAATACATAGTGACTATATGACAGCTTGAAAATATACAATAAAATAAAGATATAGTAGAAATAAAATTATAGTAATTGTGCTAATTTTTAATGTATAAATCTCAGTCTTTCAAAAAATGTAAAAATAAAGTAAATATAGTGGTTTTTATAATAAGGTAACCAATAATAATCATTTAGTGATTAAATAGCACTTTATGCACGGTAAAAATTATTTTGAAATTTTCTTAGAACATGAACATAAATACATTCATATGAGATCACAAGAAAATCACAATAAATTGCAAGAACTAGAAAATATGAAGAACATTTTCTCTAACTCAAAGCAATAAAACTAGGAAAGAACAAGAAAAATTAGCCAGAGTTACAAAAAAAAAGGAGAAAATCAGAAAATTTTGTTCTCAGAATGTTAAAGAGAAAAAAATTTATGTATGTATAAAGCCAAGGCAGTTAAAAATAAGCTGTTGTCAGAAATACGTACAAGGAAAAGAAAATCTGAGAGCTGGATTTAAAACGAGACTGGCGATGTAGAACAGTAGACTGCATACTGCAGAGAGTGGCATCACTGGAATAGAAAACAAATGGGGCAGTGTCCTAGAATTTGATAGGGAAAGCTAAAGAATAGAATTAGAGAAGAGGCAAGAGTTATGAAAGACAGAGGACAGACCCAAAATACCCAGTCTGAATAGGCTAAAACATTTAACATTCATTCCCAATGAAGACTCTTCAACGAGAATAGAAACAGTCCCTCTTACAATAATGAGGACTACCCAATTCAAATTGACAGCCAGTTCAAGCTAAATGGCAAGATGCTTAAAGCATTGCCAATACATTCAGAAATAAAACTGACATTTTTGACATCAAAACTAAATTTAAGAGTATTCAGGATCTTTGGAGAATTAAAAGAGAAAGCCAATAAGTGGTCAAAAATGAAAGTTAATTTTATGCATGAGAATTTCTTATGAATCATTTAAATTGCTATAGTCCCATGAGTGCGAAGTTAAGTATATTAGACCTAAATGCCTTCAGCCCAGTCACTCTTGGCCTCAAATTTACTTAAACATGAGGTAATGGAGATTAACTCAATGAACTTAAGTTCCTTTCTAGCTCTCATTGTCAGCAATTTTAAAGGAAAATATACGTAGATATTAATATCTATCCTAAATAAAAACAAAGAATGTCATTTCTTTCTTTTTTCTAAATAATAGCTATTTTTTTAAAAAAACATAGTTGATTATATATATTTTTATGAGGTACAGACTTGACTATCAGTATTTGTGTACAATATGTGATGATGATCAAATCAAGATTATTAGCATATTCATCATTATAAAATGTAATTAGTCTTTGTGTTGGGTTCTTATTATGTGCCAGATATTATAATTTAATTATAATTAAATCTCATATATTTAATTATAATTAATCTCATAATTTAATTCTCACAACAAACCCCTGAATTGCCTATCAGAGTCACCCTATTTTGCAGATAAGGAAACTGAGGCCTAGAGAAATTAAATAACTTGGCAGAGGTTGCACAGCTAGGAGATGTCACAGACATGTCTTGAACTTTTGCAACATGAACAAAGGGCCCCTGCTCTGAGCCCTTAGGCAGCACTGCCTCTCTATGGTGTTATTTTTAGGATTTTAACACAGTATCTTACCTCTTTATGTATTTCCATGATCCCAGGAGCTTTCTTTGAATGGGATATTTATGTCTCCAATCATCACGGTTTTCTGTATTTTCCTTCTAGAACTATTTGGGACCATGTAGATTTGAAAGATACTCCTACTCAGGTAAATGATGTAAAGGTGTACACACATTTTCAATAATTCTTTCATGACCTGGCCCACCCCTGTATGGGCTAGTGTTTTGTTCAAGAAAAGAAAAAAAAAAAAAAAAATAGAGCTTAGAATTTTCCAATTGTGTTCTGTAGACCACAAGGTAATATGAACACTACATTGATATTTTATGAAGATAATAGATTTCTATGTTCAAGAAAATATATGTAAAATTATGGATTTAATGATATTTTATCAGGTTTCTTTTATAAGAAATTTCTCAAACTTTTTCTATGCTATTGTGTACCACACAGTAATTCTTAGGCTTTTTTCATGATAGAAACTTTATTTTATTCATGGAGCAGGGAATAAAAAGGCATATCCATAACTTTTCATTACTTTTTTAAGTGCTAAATTACCTGATTTTTGTATTCAAATAATTAATAAATTTATAAGAATCTTTACAAACATTGATATGATGCTTAAGTGGGAAATTTTGATTATTTGGCCATAATATTATAGAAATAAGTTGTCAGAGAAATGGAGTAACTATTCCTCTATTTCAGTTGTGACAGGAGATGAACTATACATAAACGAATAATCTACATTGTTATTTTTTAGAAGACAAAAGATGTTTTGGGCCAACCAGTTCAATCCTATATATCTGTTTCATCCTTTCTGACACTCACTGTTCGTAACAAACTTAGTCCAGCTTGTGTGTGAACAGGCAATACTTGCAACAGGAACTCCATTATAGTCAAATCACTGAAGCACGGGTGTGAGTCTGACTCAGGTGTGTATCTCAGCTTCCTAATTCCATTTCAAAATTTGCCTTCTCATCAGAGCTAGAAAGCAACCTCTGCTTATCTACAGAATCAGGCAAGGTTAGGGTCTTTCCATTTTTGCTGCATTGAAAGTTCTCTTTCTCCTTTAGAGAACAGAGCTGTTTATCATAATATTGGATTCCCAACACCACAGAATACATCATGCTGGGTTTATTCATAATGCTTGACTAACGCTGTTGATCAAACTTCTGGAAGCAGTCTACAATAGGTCATGCCATCACCAACAAATCACAACGTAAAGTAGAAAAAATGACCAGAAAAAACTCAATAAAATAACTGTACATTTTCCCAAAATGGATTATACTTTGGTAAATAAATAAAAGGGATACATACACACATACACACACATATACATATATACATACGAGCGGTCTTTCAAAAATTTCATAGAAATATTTGTGTTATCTTTTAATTCCATTTTTCTATTAACCTTTTGAACTTTTGTGTGTGTATATATGTATATATGGATATACATATACACATGTATACCCACACATACATAATAGATATTAAATAAGTAAATCATAGATTGCCGCCTCCAGGAGCAATGTAATATTTTTTAATATGTAAATTATTGAGTTAAATCTATAAGCCAGCAATCAAATTAAAGAAATTGCTTCTTTTTTTTTTTTTTTTTTTGGCTTTTTTTTTT
>NW_007732618.1:49898-57300 GCF_000696425.1 Galeopterus variegatus
CTTTCTCCTTTAGAGAACAGAGCTGTTTATCATAATATTGGATTCCCAACACTACAGAATACATCATGCTGGGTTTATTCATAATGCTTGACTAACGCTGTTGATCAAACTTCTGGAAGCAGTCTACAATAGGTCATGCCATCACCAACAAATCACAACGTAAAGTAGAAAAAATGACCAGAAAAAACTCAATAAAATAACTGTACGTTTTCCCAAAATGGATTATACTTTGGTAAATAAATAAAAGGGATACACACACACATACACACACATATACATATATACATACGAGCGGTCTTCCAAAAAGTTCATAGAAATATTTGTGTTATCTTTTAATTCCATTTTTCTATTAACCTTTTGAACTTTTGTGTGTGTATATATGTGTATACGGATATACATATACACATGTATACCCACACATACATAATAGATATTAAATAAGTAAATCATAGATTGCCGCCTCCGGGAGCAATGTAATATTTTTTAATATGTAAATTATTGAGTTAAATCTATAAGCCAGCAATCAAATTAAAGAAATTGCTTCTTCTTTTTTTTTTTTTTTTGGCTCTTTTTTTTCCTCCTGGATATTCTTGAAAACTCTCCCTCCCTTGAGTCCCAATAGGGTTTCCTCTTTGATAAAAAGTGCAAAATACAAGAACATAACTAATTCACAGTTTTAACACAGATGATTTGGTAAAAACTGAAAAGACCAGAAGGACCAATGAGTTTTTATTTGTTGGTAATTTTAGCAAACTCTGGGATAATTTTCCAACATTTTGTACTTTATATCATTTTATACTTTATAGTCTATAAACATTATCACTTATTTTGGGCTTGTTATCTGTATACCTTGCATCTGTTTCATTTCATTAGTTTCAATGATTTTACTTCTCACTTGCCTCTGGAAAATCCTGGAACATCATCCTCTCCTGATTTTTTTTTTTTTTTTTTTTTTCTGGCTCCTTTTGCAACCAAGCTCCAAACATTGCAATACTTTAGCACTTAGTACTGGGTGTTCTGTCCTAATGTATTAGACTGCAAAAATTACCTCAATTCTTAGCAACTCTTTCCATCAGAAGTTGGAGTCTTTTTGGTTTCAAGTCTGGGCCTCAACAGGCATTGCAAGCTTCCATCTTCCCTTTTGAGATCCCTGTACTTGCCAAATGAGCAAGTCCAAGGAGACTGCTGGAGGATGTGAGACCATATGGACAAGAGATAAGCCATCACAGTTGAGCCATTTTGGACCTGCCAACCCTGATCCAACCTAGCAATCCTCTGCAGAAGCATGAGTGAGTTCAGGCCAAAATCAGTTGAGCCTGGCTCAGATATACAGAACTGCCTTGCTGATCGCAGGACAAATTGCCAAACCTCAGAATTGTGAGCTCAATAATTGCTAGTAGTTTTAAGCCACTAAGTTTGGAGTGAGTTTTTAAGCAGCTATAACTGCCTAGTAGGTAGATATGGCATTTCTTATTTTCTTTCTACTGTCATTTATCACAGTCTGTTATTGTTTTCTTTGTTTATTTATATATTAGCTGTCTGTCCCCCTGCAAACATAGGACAATTGCTTATTTGCCTTCTTCTCTGATGCATTCAAAAGCCTTAGTAACCAGCACATCGAAAGGACTTACTGAAGAGTTATTGAATAAATGAACATGGATGAATAAATGTTTATAGGTAAACTTTCCAAAAGCACATTGATGAAAATGAATATATCAGTTATATCAATGACAAATTTTATGCTCTCTAGAATGACTCAGTAACCCACAAGTATATTATTAAAGTATATTTTCTAGTTTTATTTTAAATTGTTTTTCTGCCATTGCTACTACTTTAATTATATTGCCATGTTTTTAACATCTTTGAATAGTAGATGTCCATTATATTTAAACATCTTTGATAAAATCTTCTTCACTTAAAATAACATCAACCACAATTATGTACTCATTTTTATATGTTTATTTTAATTTATTTATTTCACTAAATATATAATAATCATAACATGGCATTAAAATATGAATAAAAATCAAAACCAGGATATATATATGCACTTGTATATAAGTATACACACACACGCACATATAAGTGAATGTTCACAACCTGAGAAAATATCTTCAACATAGATATACAACATGATCTCACATCCTTATAAGTTGTTAAAGTTCATCTGTAAATTTGGTTCTGACCTTCCTGGTGGCCCAAATGGTAAGGTAAACATAATTCTTATTTATCACAGAAAAGAAAGCAGATTAGTTTCTTCCTTGTTGGAAATTCATTTTGAGTTTACGACTTCAGTTTCTAGCAATTTGATGTGACTTTAGAAGAAATCTATGGCATCTAATGTATAATGTTGAGGGCATCTATTACTATTTCATTAAGTATCTACTGCATGAAATCCAATTGAGATACAGTATTCCATTTACATTAATTGGAAAGTTCTCGTCACTAAACTGTACTGGGTTCCATGCTTTCTTTCTGCAGGACAATAGGCTGTAACTTTCTTCACTCCACATAATCAGGTATCACTCCATTATACACTTTTTATCTTCAAATTATTGTTATAGTCCTATGTTCACTGAAACTCTTTCTTCCATTCATTCTTTTCCTCTATACGTTTGCCATTTCATGATAATTTATTACTATTTTGCTAGGGTCAGGAGATGCAGGAAATGAAGAGTTGTATTCCATTTGCAGTCTCTAACTAGACTGCCATAGCACCCTGGCCAGATACAAAAGTGAGGAATGATTTTACCTTACTTGCAGACTCCAAAGACTCTATTTCCTCATTGTTTTATTCCTTGTACCAAGTGTTAGAGAAGATTCTTCTACAGAGCAGATGCTCAATTGAATTGTATTAAGAAAACTCCCTTATCTTGCTCTTTAATTTCCTGGTCCTTTTTTATTTGTCATTCCATCTGCCTGAAATGCTGTTAGTGCTGGCAACCTGGCAAATTCTTATTCATAACTCAAAACCCAGCTGACATATCACCTCCTCTTAAGTCTCCCTTGACCACATCCAGGTCAAGTCAGTAACTCCCTTCTTTTCACTCTCTCAGAAACTTGTTCATACATGGATTAGCAAACTTAGCATGATGTACAACAATATATCCAAACGCATGTCTGTATGTCTTATTGACACTGAACTCCTGATGAAGTAAGTCTTATTTGTCTTTTTACCTTCCTAATCTAGCATGGTTCCTAGTAACAGCCAGCTTTAAATAAATGTTCATTTTAAATGTAATTTTATGCATTTATTTTTATATTTCTGGGTCTCAGTATTTTACTTTCAAACAAAATGGCCTCAGTTTTGAACTAGCTAGTTGTGTGACTTTGGACAAACTACTTAACTTTTCTGTGCTTTATTAATTTATTATTTTTACCCTACAAAATAGGAATAGTAATAATACCAATTTTATAGAGTTATGAGAAAAAATAAATGAATTGAGTTATGGATAATACTTGGCACAGTTCCTGATATGTATTAAATATTGGACATGCGTTAATATCCTCATCATTATCATCATCATCGTTTTCTCTTACACCTGTGCTCACATTAAGCAGAATCCTCACCTCTATCCTAGCACAGACAGCACTGTGTTCTCTGTTAACACAGCTATCACCCTGACTGAGCAATGATACAGCCTTAAGGTCAGGGATTTTGCCTGTCCATTTTCCCCAGCTCCAAGATTAGTGCGTAAAAATTTGTTGTTCAGTTGATGTTTATTGATTGGATGATTTGAATGAATGGAGAATATATATGTTAAGACCTTAGAGGACTTACAGAAGTGAAGAATATTTGGCCCCTTTAACAATTTCTGAAAGGGTAGTTTAAAGAATGTCTATATTAACTGGGATCTGTCATCCCCATTCACCAGATGGAAGATTTTCAATCTCATGAAGTTGCCTCACATGCTTTGTTTTTATAACGAAGACTGATCAGGGTAAATGTTCACGTCGTGGCATCCTCTCTGCAACCTCATTTCCACACTTCACTATTATCCCCATGGTTTTGGAGAGAGGTGGTAATGTTTTGCCCAAATCCTCACAGTAAATCTGTTTCCCCCTCATATGTGACAGGTGGTTCCCAGACAGGTAGGCTAGTAGAGCTGGGCTTCCTTTCATGCTGTCAGGGAGCAGCAGCATCCTGCTGCTTGACAGCCACAGCCTCACCGTCATACCTAGAGTCACTTTTTCTTTTAATTCTCCTTACCATGAGTCTTTGAGAGATTTGCTCCTGTTGTGAACAAGACTGTTACAGGTTGGCGGATCTCTGCTGTGGTCTGCATATCCCAATGCAATGTATTTCCATCTGTGTGGGGCATCTGCTGCCATTCTGCCATCTGACTTGCCTTAGACCAGACACCCAGATTTCCTTTAGGGAAGGTAGGAAAGAAACCCACCATCAACCTCACGCTTATATGGCACCTGATTCTGCCTTATCCTTCAATCCAGTGCTTCTCAAATTTTAATATGCTTACCAGTTACCTAGGATTCTAGTTAAAATGCAAATTCTGGATTGATAAGTTTGGGTGTTGGGCCTGAGATTCTGCATTTGTAATAAACTCCCAGGTAAGGCTGATGCTGCTGGCCTAATTAGGACCTTTTGAGTACAGGGCTTTAATCAGCACATTTTAGAGGCTGGCTTGTATCCTACCTCTAGGATCCCATGACACCCTTGCTGTAATTTCCTCAATGTACTTGATGGTGTTTTCCTGACTTCCAATTAGTTTATCACCTGAACCTCAGCTAACTCATTGCTTTAATCATCAGCACTTCAAGTGCTTAAAAAATACAGTGAGTTAAACTGATGAAAAGAAACAGAAACAGAACAATTTAATTTACTCAATAATTACTAAATCAATAGATTGATCAACAGATCAATCCTTACGCCTGTTTTCTTTTATCCCTGTTTTAATATTTTGTGTTTGTCAGAGCTTCCAGTGAGGGAATAAGCAGGAAGAAAGATGATTAATTCAATTAAATTCAATTTAACAAGGTAATTATTGAAGTAGATGCTTTGGAGATACCAAGATGAACAGGCACAACCTTTCCTTCAAGGACTTTAGAATGTCACAGGGTTAATGGACATTGCCACAGTGTGAATGGACCTTGATGTGAGTAGAGGGGAAGGTAGCAGATATGTTCACAGGCTAAACTGGAAAACAGAGGCACAAAATATGCTAAGTGCTACTGCCTAGAAAAGAGGGGAAAGAACTTCAGGGTCTTGACACGCTAAATGCGGTCCACACAGCAGCATCAGTATCACCTGGGAGCTTGTTAGAAACAGCAATTTTTAGACTCTATTCCAGAACTACTACATCACAGTCTGAGGGCAGACCAGCAATGCTTGTTTTACCAAGCCCATCAGGTAGCTATGACACACAGTAAAGTCTGAGAACCATTGGCATAAAATATGCTAAGTGCTATCGATAGCCGATGAAATGGACACAAAAGAGCATAAGAGTAGTAATGTCAAGTAGAAATATAAGCCATACATGTAATTTAAAAATTTTTAGAACTGCTTTAAAAGATTAAAAAGACACAATTGAAATTAACTTAGTGATATATTTTATTAGCTCAATATATCAAACTATGATCAACATGCAATCAATACTATTAATGAGAAATTTTACACTCATGCTTTTCTTGTAATACATCTTTGAAATCCCGTATATATTTTACATTTACAGAGCATCTTAATTTGGACTAGTTAAATTTCAAGTTTTAACAGCTACATGCGGCTAGTAGCTACTATATTGGACAATGCAGCTTTACTATTTTAAGTGTGGTACATGAACCACCAGCATCAGAGAATCACCTAGGACCTAAACAAGAATTTACATTTTAACAAAATCTCCAGGTAATTTGTGGGTGCATTTTGAAATTTGAGAAACACTTCCTTTGAAGAGCAGCATTCCAGCTAGAGCAATCACAGACTATTCGAGGAATCTCTAGGAATCCAAAAGTACCTGAATTTCCACATTTAGAACTAAGCAACATCCTCACCTTCTTTCTGCATATTTTCTCAGGATTACATTTAAAAAGTAACCATTATACCCAACACTAACTCTTCTGAACAGAAAAATTCATAACATAGCAGTCTCTGAGAGCAGTTAATNTGTAGTCAAATCCCTCCTTTCTTGAGCCAAAGCAGTGAGATAGGACTTTGCTTCCCAGTATTTAGGAAAAATGTTTTTAAAGGACTCAGTAAAAGTCTTAACCTCTTGGGGTGTAGTTCTAAGACAATGAGTTAGCATATCTGAGTAGTCCTATTATTGGTAGGGAATGAGACAGTGGGGAGAGGCATTATTCCAGGGGGACAGGTCACAAAAGCAAGGTGTTTGGGAACTTATTCATAAAAGTACGTTTTAGCTCTTCTTTGTATGCCCAGACAAGGTTCTTTGAGAAGTGGGCTTGTCAGAATTCAGAAGCACATAAACAGAGCAGTAAGGGCCTCAGGTACATACGCATCTTTGTGAACAGCCTGGTTAACAACAGGCACACTTTGGGGAAATAGTAAAAGCAAGTTTTTGTATTTTACTGTTCATTCAAACTATAGATAGCAAAACCCTTTTAAAACTCCCACAGGACTTTTTTAAGGTCACCCAGGCTTCAATTAAAATAGTTTTTCATCGTCGTTGTTCCAGACAATGCCATTTTAGGAAACAAGTGTTTTCTGTTATTATTGCTTAACACATTCCCAAAGCTCCAGCTCTCATTTATGCAGCAAAAGTCAAATTGAACTATTCTCTATTTTCCTCCCTTAAAGAGCCCGAAGTTATATACAACTAATACTACCTATAAGTGCTGGCCATGCTAAAAAAAGCAAATGATGAAAAAAATCAAAAACACAAAACTACTTCAATTGCATCCTCTGAGACCAATTTTGGTCTTAGACAAGCAGGCATATTTATTGATCATGTAAAGGTTGCCATGTTTAGAATGCAGCCTCATGATTCCTCATACACACAATCTCACCAAGGCTATGCATGAGCAAAATGGATAAAATCATCTCTGAGAGATAAACCTGGAAAATGCCTATGGGTCTTGAAGGCTGGGGTTTACCTAGGCTATAAAACCTAAAGCCCATTGAGAATCTGGAACACCGGCTGGGGTGATCTTTCAACAGTCTTTCTTTATAAGAATAGAAGAATAGTTTTAACTGTGACTGACCTCTGGTCCAGGCTTTTAGACATTCCCTAGCCAATTATCTCATGCCTCACACACTTAGACACAGGGTGTGCCCATAGGCACAGGCTTCAAACACCATATGTTATGTTAGACGCTGACTTGGAATGACCCTCCAGACACCAACACACAGAGACTTAAATTCACGCACGCCCTGACTACTGGAGAGGGCTCAAGTCTTTCTGTCTGCTCCCTGCCTCTAGTGCAAGTTCAG
>NW_007732618.1:58297-59230 GCF_000696425.1 Galeopterus variegatus
TGTTGTAAAAAGTGGCAAATAGCCCTAGTAGACAAGAATTCTCTCCCTAAAAAGATGAGGAGAAAATAACAGAATAATAGAACTCAATTTTAAAAGGCACTCTTTGGTCAAATGTAAGAATCCCCATAAACTCCCAACAGATAAATGAATCTTCTCTACAAACTGTGGGAAGAATCAATATAAATCAGTATTCACAGCAGTACATTTTTCTCTAAGGACTTGGCCTTCTAGTAATTGGGGATACATGTTCCCCTAAAAGGCTAAAAACATTGAATGGAAGGAGATCTGCCCCTAGAGTGATGTATAACAATCCCAAAGGGGGCTTTTTAAAGCTACAACCTCCCTCACATTTCCAAAACATGCCCCTGGGGTGGGGTTGGGTAGGAGTATCTCCAAGAAGATAGTCTGAAACACAGCTTATTTTTAGTCACCCTGTTCCAGGGAGAATAACTCACGTTCATCAATTGTGCTGTGGATTTCTCACTTTGTGGGATTATTATGAGGAGATAAAGGTGGATACCAGCAGCATAAACTACTCCAGCAGCATGGAGAAGATTAAGACCATGCACTGCCTTGGCGTCAGAAAACCTGAGAAGCAGGCTTGTATCAGCTTGGTGACCTTGGGCCAATCTCACACACCTTTGAGCCTCAGTGCCTCCATCTGAGTAAAATGAGTAAGTAAGCCACCTCCAGGGCGGTAGTCTGTATTGCAATAGGTAACACCTATCAAGGCACTCTAAGAACTGTAAAGTGCAAGACAAGTGGTAGTTGTGGCTATAAGTAGGTGGAACCACTCCTTGATATTAGTGGTGGATAGCGGCAACATAGCCCTCTTGCCACAGGGCAAAACATTGTGACATAGGCATCAAAGTTTATCAGAATATAGCTATAATTCTCAGAAGCCTTTACCCTAGCTGGTGAGTATGTAAATCA